>NC_057814.1:619380889-619396851 GCF_018294505.1 Triticum aestivum
GACAAGGAGGAGACTTTGGAGACTTTGGATGCCGATGCATGAATTATTGAGCAAGCCACCCGCTACAAGATGTTGCATCGGCAGAAAGATGACTTTGTGGCGGCGGACAAGGAGGAGGAGGAGAAGGCGGAGGACGGCTACGCGGCGGCGGACAAGGAGGAGGAGGAGGAGGCGGAGGACGGCTACGCGGCGGCAGACAAGGAGGAGGAGGAGGCGGAGGACGGCTACGCGGCGGCGGACAAGGAGGAGGAGCTTTGGATTGCCGGTCTGACACGACAGAAAATCTATTTTTTTTTGCACAAACTGACGGACTTATATTTTTTGTTATCGAGCTTGTTCAAACTAAACATACTTTTCTCTGTTTTATTTGCACACAGTACTGGCGCATGCGCTCACATATACGCGTATACACTCATCCCTATGAACACACACGCACACCATACCCTTGTGAGCACCTCCGAGACTGAGCCGACATATAATCTTGATATTGACAAAGTCACCAAAGACGCCTCATAGTTCCCAGGAACGTCTCGGAAATTCTGAATTAAATCCAAGAATAATGGCGAGCACAGGACATGAACCCTGGTGGGCTCGAGATATCACTGTCCTCTAACAATCCAACCATGATCGAACATGTGATCCAGGCTGTTGTCATCCTTCCCGAGCTATGAATCGGACTTTTATTTGAATTTCAAATTTATCGTTTACTGACGAACATATATGCATGACAACGTTGGATGGCTGGCTTCCGCATGAGTGTCCACCTACCAATCATTGTTGTCCCGTGGGAGCGAAATTTGCGGATCAGCTTATCGTTGGAGATGCCCTGAGTAAGCATCATCATGATTTAGTTAGCGAGCCAGGAAAGCAAGCAAAACGACAGGCCAAGCGCAAAAGCGCGGCTCCCCTGAAGCATAAATAAAAAGGAAGTGCAAAAGCGCCGCGGCGAACTGCGTTGCGCACAGTATAGATTACCCGCCACGGCGGAGCTGCTCCGCCTTCTGGGCAGGGCGAGACGGCGCCGCAGCCGCTAGAAGGAAGAAGAAAAGCTCAAGAAAGTAAGAAGGAAGAAGAGAAGAAACAAGGAGAGGAGCTGGCGCAAGGAGACAGAGGCGAGGAG
Source organism: Triticum aestivum (assembly GCF_018294505.1). Lineage (NCBI taxonomy): Eukaryota > Viridiplantae > Streptophyta > Magnoliopsida > Poales > Poaceae > Triticum > Triticum aestivum. Next base: position 619,382,010 of record NC_057814.1, read on the forward strand.
AGGGCAGATTTCCCGAAAATTTGTTGGCGCAGACGAGCTCGCGCGCTCCGGGTATCGCTATGCGTTCGTTCGTTTCGGGATGCACGATGCAAGACGTATGCCTGGACGAGGACGTGAGCGCATTTAATGTGTATACGTGATGGATAGAGACGCCGTTCTGCGGGACGTGCCGGCCGACGGCAGCGCGTTGATGACGGCGCTTTCGACATGCACCAATATGAACCAGTGTACCAGACGGCGTACGAAGTGATGTTCTGTTTGTGAAAGGGTTTGGTCGGGCCACCAGATCTATTCAGCGTTGACTCACAGTAGCTCCTTGAATCCGACGTGTCGTCACCGCCGGTGCAGATTCGATTCTCTGGATCATATATAGGTGCCGGCCTCTTCCAGGGCCCGTAAAACGGGATTGCACTTCAGGTTCGTCGTCGAATTCTTCACCAGCAATTGATGTACTGTCAGCTCTTCCGTGAACTGAAGCCTGCATGCAGGACGAAGCAGCATATAGATCTGCTATGTTTCCATTTTAGATGAGCAAGGATGAACACTAGTGAGAACATCTTACATCAATCACAGAGTCCGCTCCATGAGCCGCATCCTCTGGTTCACTGCTCCCAGCGATATGATCTTGGGATCCCAAAAACTGATGCCGCTGGTTATGCTCATTGCTGGCGCACGCACACACACGCCCTTTCTCTTCCTTTTGCTATGACGTTTAGTGCAAATGAGTGCGGTTTGCCCGGAAGAGCCGCAGCTCCTCGTTAAGTACAGCTCGCTCTGTCGAGCGGTGTCAAGCAGTTTGAATTTCAAACAGCACGGATTCTCGCCCGTGGCACACCGCAGACTTGAGTTGCCACATGCCGTTGCGTGTAGACACGAATGAGTTAATGTCGATACGGCCCAACTGCACATTGCCAATTTACTTTGTTTTACAGACGAGAAACTGAATCTGTTTTTGCAGACAAAGTTGTAGAACAGAACAAAACAGAATCTGAAATACCGAATACTCAAAAGTGAGAAGAGCACATAGAGGCGTGACAGTGATTTTGCTTAAACCACAGTAGCCTCATTCATAAGCGTACAGCATGCTGGCAAGTTAACAAGTACAACAGATAGCAGTGTATCTTCAACAGGTTTTATTACACAAATTTCTATTTTTGGCTGCAGAAACCTCAACAACAGAATGTGGAAATAAACAAAGGAAATTTTGTCTCCACAACTATTTTCTCGACCATATGCAGAACAACTTTTGGCTTGTTGCATGTGTTTCTCCTGTGCCCACCAACACCACAGTTTGAGCATTTCGCCTCTTTCCTTTCCTTCTGAGGAAGATCTCCTCGGACGGGGCATGTGCTGCTCTTGTGCCCTGATTTCCGGCATGTATACTGCAAAAGCGAGTCCGTTTACTTGTACCACATCTATTTGCATCTTCTGCGTTTGGTGCTCGCTTGTACTTCTTGCTTTTTGCGCCTCGATCATGATATGGAGGCTTGTCCCTGCTAGTGGTTGGTCGACCAGTTTTTCGTTTTCGTTCTGGATGTTTTAATCCTTCAAAATTTCCAACTGCACTTCCTTCGGCGTCACTCCCACAGCAGCTCAAGGGTGCAATTGCTGCAATGGGTTCTTTATCTTTTGTACTGTTTTCTTGAATTTTGTCTTGCAGTCCCATTCCATCTAGGTGGCGGCCGCAGGGCCGCCGTGAGGAGCGTGTCATTCCCGCGGGACGGCGCGGTGGCGACCCCGGCGGCGTGCTGGTGGTGCATATATTTTCTGATATATTACAGTGAATTGAAAACAGTACTTACAGAGCAGCAGCATACTATCTCGTGCATGCATTTTGTTCTTTCAACATTAAGCCTGCTCTTGCCATAGCTTATTCCAAATCCAACCTCCCAGGAATACAGATTTTAGTAATCATATGGTTCTCCAAGTGAATCAAAGTTGATGCCTGTTGCTGGAACCACGACTGTGTCAGTCTTCTTCTCTGCATATGTTCTAAATGTTTTTTCCAACGCACTAACCCTGCTACTCTGTTAATAGTGTGTAATCACAAAACATAACGTATAGACGTCTAGCAGCAGCCTTGTACTTTACAGGAAAATCAGTACTTGTCAGTGAATTTGGAGGAATATAAATATACAGCCCACTCAAAATTGTCATATCCTTGAAACAGAAACACACATCCATAATTGTATACCTTTTGGTCCAGCCAGGTGCTTGAGGATCGTCTTTGCCTGTCGATTGTTCTGAGGTCGGAAGGGACAGGGCCATTCCATTGCAAGTGTTGTTGATGTCTACTTGCATTGTGGGCGGTGGATCACCCACATCACCAATGCTGGATTCAGCGGCAGTGCATACCAAAGCTTGGCTTGCTTCGCCGTTCACTGACTGTTGACAGATGGTGACCTCTGGCAACTGAAACCTATGTTACAGAACACAGTAGATATATAAGGCCATCCCGTAGGCCATCCCATCTCACAGGTAATCAAAATGGGGGAATGTATTTCTCAGAAAAATTTGTATGCATACAGTTTCCACTAGCATAAAAGCAGAGTCCTACACTGGACAAGGTATCACCATTTGAATTAGAGAATTCACTCCAATCTCATGTGAGTTAATGAATAAAGTGTAGTATAATTTAGACAGCCAAACTGACGCACAAATTCCATAATTACTATATGTTTCAACTAGAAATAAACCGCCGCATATATATACCTGCTCGACGAGTCAGGTGCTTGTCCATCGTCTTTGTCTGTCGACTGCTCTGAATTCGACAGGGCACCCCTTTTGGAACTGTGGTCAAATTTTTGTTGTACTGTTGCCGTCTCGCCGGCACCACTATTGCTATATTGAGCGACCGCGCACAGCAGAGATTGATTTACTTCGTCGCACAGCAAGTATTCAGCCACGGCGAGATCCGGCAATGGAAATCTATGTAAAACAACCCAGTTCCCTTATAAGATGACCCTCGAACTACAGTGGCTAAGAATGAGATCAAAAACTAGCGGAACAAAAAAAAAACCTGTCGATTGGATCTGCTGGAAACTCGAATCCTGCCGCCTCCCGCCTCCAGCATCGCCATAGCTCTGCCCTTGACAGCTCTTGCGGCGCTCGAAGGGGTAGACCTCCTTTTCCTTTATTTTGTCGGCCGAGAGAATGGACCCGCACCGAAACCCTACACTTATCCGTTTGGAAAGCGCCGTTTTGATGACGGCATCTTCCGCTTCACCAATGGTGGATTCAGCAGGCGCGCATACTAGAGCTTGGCTTGCGCCGGTCAGATCCGGCAGGGGAAATCTATTTCAAGTAAAGCAGTATGCGAATAAGATACTGATGTAGATGTTGGGACTGCCACACAAAACATAAAATGGGGTCGGCAAGGTTTACCTTTCGATTGGATCTGACAAGAACTCATTTCATCGTCTCCGGTGGTCACGACCTCCATAGCCATGAGCTTCTCGCTGTAGGCAGCGCCCAGGGGAGAAGACAGCTCTGCTTTTACTTTTCAGTGTCGGTCGGGTGACAATGGCCCACATTATAGTAATCACTTATCCATCACGCACACGGCGTTTGTGTAACGGAAGCACCAGACGGACTTTTTTATGTACAGTACGAACGGCGTTTGTGTAACGCCAGCCCGTCCGCGCCATCGCCGTTCTCCAGATTTCCGCATTATTCGACGCGATCCCGTTCGTTTTCCTCTACGTACGTGCGCAGCAAGCCGCCGCTTCGTTTTTTCTTTTAAATATATGTTGTTGTTGAGAGGATCAGGTGTCCGTCCGCCTTGAAGCTTAAACGATCTGCTTGCCTCCGTTCTGACGGTCTTGTTCCGGACGACGGCGGGCGCGCGGGCGGAAAGGAGGAAATCGCCGCCTTTTGAGCTGATCCGGCTGAGTCGATGCTCTCTTTTCTCCTCTCCCTTTGGATCAGATCCAAACAGGGAAAAGGAGATCCAGCCTACTGTAATTAACTGGCGAATAGTCTGGTTGCTGGCGTCCGTCCGTCCATCCGTCCGTCGGCACTCGGCAGTCAGGGTGGCTTCTTGGCCTGGGGAACACGATGCACACGGCCTTGAGACTCGCTTAGAGCATCTCTAGCACATTCCTTAGGCCAACTCCACCGCGCGACGGCCCAACGCGCAACGGCCCGGACCCATCTTGTCCGTTTTGTGTCCGGGCCGACCCATTTCGAGCGTAAACTTGCGCCGTGTTTGGATCGCGACGGACACCAAACGGACGCGCGCCTCGTCCACGTGGCAGGCAGCCTGATACGTCTATTTTGCATCATGCTTTATATCGATATTTATTGCATTATAGACTGTTATTACACATTATGTCACAATACTTATGCCTATTCTCTCTTACTTTACAAGGTTTACATAAGGAGGGAGAATGCCGACAGCTGAAATTCTGGGCTGGAAAAGGAGCAAATATTAGAGACCTGTTCTGCACAACTCCAAAAGTCCTGAAACTCCACGAAAGTTATTTTTGGAAATAAAAAAAAATAATGAGCGGAAGAAATACGTCAGGGGGGCCTCCACCTGTCCACGAGGGTAGGGGCGCGCCCCCTGCCTCGTGGGCCCCCTGTTGGCCCTCCGGTGGCCATCTTCTGCTATATGAGGTCTTTCGTCCGAAGAAAAATAATAAGCAAGCTTTCGGGACGAGACTCCGCCGCCACGAAGCGGAACCTTGGCGGAACCAATCTAGGGCTCCCGCAGAGCTGTTCTGCCGGGGACACTTCCCTCCGGGAGGGAGAAATCATCGTCATCGTCATCACCAAGGCTCCTCTCATCGGGAGAGGGCAATCTCCATCAACATCTTCACCAGCACCGTCTCCTCTCAAACCCTAGTTCATCTCTTGTATCCAATTCTTGTCTCTAAGTCTGGGATTGGTACCTGTAGGTTGCTAGTAGTGTTGATTACTCCTTGTAGTTGATGCTAGTTGGTTTATTTGGTGGAAGATCATATGTTCAGATCTTTTATGCATATTAATACTCCTCTGATTATGCACATGAATATGTTTTGTGAGTAGTTACGTTTGTTCCTGAGGACATGGGAGAAGTCTTGCTATTAGTAGTCATGTGAATTTGGTATTCGTTCGATATTTTGATGAGATGTATGTTGTCTATCCTCTAGTGGTGTTATGTGAACGTCGACTACATAACACTTCACCATTATTTGGGCCTAGAGTAAGGCATTGGGAAGTAATAAGTAGATGATGGGTTGCTTGAGTGATAGAAGCTTAAACCCTAGTTTATACGTTGCTTCGTAAGGGGCTGATTTGGATCCATATGTTTCATGCTATGGTTAGGTTTACCTTAATACTTTTGTTGTAGTTGCGAATGCTTGCAATAGAGGTTAATCATAAGTGGGATGCTTGTCCAAGTAAGGGCAGCACCCAAGCACCGATCCACCCACATATCAAATTATCAAAGTACCGAACGCGAATCATATGAACGTGATGAAAACTAGCTTGACGATAATTCCCATGTGTCCTCGGGAGCGCTTTTCTCTATATAAGAGTTTGTCCATGCTTGTCCTTTGCTACAAAAAGGATTGGGCTACCTTGCTGCACTTTATTTACTTTTGTTACTTATTGCTCGTTACCAATTATCCTATCACAGAACTATCTGTTACCTATAATTTCAGTGCTTGCAGAGAATACCTTGCTGAAAACCGCTTATCATTTCCTTATGCTCCTCGTTGGGTTCGACACTCTTACTTATCGAAATGACTACGATAGATCCCCTATACTTGTGGGTCCTCAAGACTCTTTTCTGGCGCCGTTGCCGGGGAGTGAAGCGCCTTTGGTAGGTGAAATTTGGTAAGGAAAAATTTATATAGTGTGCTGAAATTTACTGTCACTTGTTATTATGGAAAGTAATCCTCTGAGGGGCTTGTTCGGGGTATCTTCACCCCGACCAGTAGAGCAAAGAGTTGCTTCTCAACCTACTGAAAATGAAAATGTCTACTTTGAAATTCCTTCGGGTATGTTAGAAAAACTGCTAGCTAATCCTTTTGCAGGAGATGGAACAATGCATCCTGATGAGCACCTAATCTATGTGGATGAAGTTTGTGGATTATTTAAGCTTGCAGTTATACCCGATGATGTTATTAAGAAGAAGGTCTTCTCTTTATCTTTGAAGGGAGATGCATTGACATGGTGTAGGCTATGTGATGATACGGGGTCATGGAACAACAAACGATTGAAATTAGAATTTCATCAGAAGTTTTACCCTATGCATCTTGTTCATCGTGATCGCAATTATATATATAATTTTTGGCCTCCCGAAGGAGAAAGCATCGCTCAAGCTTGGGGGAGGCTTAAATCAATGTTATATTCATGCCCCAATCATGAGCTCCCAAGAGAAATAATTATTCAAAATTTTTATGCTCGGCTTTCTGATAACAATCGCACCATGCTCGATACTTCTTGTGATGGCTCTTTTATGATGAAGACTATTGAATTGAAATGGAACTTATTGGAAAGAATTAAACGCAACTCTGAAGATTGAGATCTCGACGAAGGTAAGGAGTCAGGTATGACACCTAAGTTTGATTGTGTTAAATCTTTTATGGATACCGATGTTTTCCATAAATTTAGCACTAAATATGGACTTGACTCTAAGATAGTAGCTTCCTTTTGTGAATCTTTTGCTTCTCACGTTGATCTCCCTAAGGAGAGGTGGTTTAAATATCATCCTCCCATAGAAGTAAAAGTAGCTGCACCTATTAAAGTTGAAGAAAAGACTATCACTTATAATAATCCTATTGTTCCTACTACTTATCTTGAGAAACCACCTTTCTCTGTTAGGATAAAGGATCATGCTAAAGCTTCAACTGTGGTCCGTAAAAGCAATATTAGAACTTATACACCTCCTGAGAAAATTAAAGTTGAACCTAATATTGCTATTGTTAAAGATCTCTTGTCTGATAATATTGATGGGCAGGTTATTCATTTCCGTGATGAAACTGCTAGAATTGCCAAATCTTGTGCTAAAGATAAACATAGACCTATGGTAGGCATGCCTGTTATTTCTGTTAAAATAGGAGATCATTGTTATCATGGCTTATGTGATATGGGTGCTAGTGCTATACCTCATGACTTATACAAAGAAATTATGCATGATATTGCACCTGCTGAGATAGAAGATATTGATGTTACCATCAAGCTTGCCAATAGAGATACCATATCACCCATTGGAATTGTTAGAGATGTTGAAGTCTTGTGTGGGAAAACTAAATATCCTGCTGATTTTCTTGTTCTTGGTTCCCCACAAGATAGCTTTTGTCCCATTATATTTGGTACACCCTTCTTGAACACTGTTAATGCTAAGATAGACTGCGAAAGGGATGTTGTTACTATTGGCTTGGGTGATATGTCTCATGAGTTTAATTTCTCTAAATTTAGTAGGCAACACCGTGAAGAGGAATTGCCTAGTAAGGATGAAATAATTGGTCTTGCTTCTATTGCCGTACCTCCTAGTGATCCTTTAGAACAATATTTGCTAGACCATGAAAATGATATGTTTAGGAATGAAAGAAAATAGATGAAATATTCTTTAAACAGGAACCTATCCCGAAACACAATTTGCCTGTTGAAATCCTAGGGGATCCTCCTCCACCCAAGGGTGATCCCATGTTTGAGCTCAAACCGTTACCTGATACTCTTAAATATGCTTATCTTGATGAGAAAAAGATATATCCTGTTATTATTAGTGCTAACCTTTCAGAGCATGAAGAAGAGAGATTATTGAAAACTCTGAAGACACCGTGCTGCTATTGGATATACTCTTGATGATCTTAAGGGCATTAGTCCCACTCTATGCCAACACAAAATAAATTTGGAGAAAGATGCCAAACCAGTTCGTGATCACCAACGACGGCTGAATCCTAAGATGAAAGAAGTGGTAAGAAAGGAAATACTAAAGCTCCTTGAGGCAGGTATAATTTATCCCGTTGCTGATAGTCAGTGGGTAAGTCCTATCCATTGTGTCCCTAAGAAGGGAGGTATTACTATCGTTCCTAATGATAAAGATGAATTGATCCCGCAAAGAATTATTACAGGTTATAGGATGGTAATTGATTTCCGCAAATTAAATAAGGCTACTAAAAAAGATCATTACCCCTTACCTTTTATCGATCAAATGCTAAAAAGATTATCCAAACATACACATTTTTGCTTTCTAGATGGTTACTCTGGTTTCTCTCAAATACCTGTGCCAGCAGATGATCAATCAAAGACCACTTTTACTTGCCCTTTCGGTACTTTTGCTTATAGACATATGCCTTTTGGTTTATGTAATGCACCTGCTACCTTTCAAAGATGCATGATGGCTATATTCACCGACTTTTGTGAAAAGATTTGTGAGGTTTTCATGGACGATTTCTCCGTTTATGGATCCTCTTTTGATGATTGCTTGAGCAACCTTGATCGAGTTTTGCAGAGATGTGAAGAAACTAATCTTGTCTTGAATTGGGAGAAGTGCCACTTTATGGTTAATGAAGGTATTGTCTTGGGGCATAAAGTTTCTGAAAGAGGTATTGAAGTTGATAAAGCCAAGGTTGATGCTATTGAAACGATGCCATGTCCCAAGGACATCAAAGGTATAAGAAGTTTTCTTGGTCACGCCGGTTTTTATAGGAGGTTCATTAAGGACTTCTCAAAAATTTCTCGGCCTCTGACTAATTTATTACAAAAGGATATACCATTTGTCTTTGATGATGATTGTGTAGAAGCATTTGAAATACTTAAGAAAGCATTGATCTCTGCACCTATTGTTCAGCCACCTGATTGGAATTTACCCTTTGAAATTATGTGTGATGCTAGTGATTATGCTGTAGGTGTTGTTCTAGGGCAAATAGTTGATAAGAAATTAAATGTTATCCAATATGCTAGTAAAACTCTAGACAATGCTCAAAGAAATTATGCTACTACTGAAAAAGAATTCTTAGCAGTTGTATTTGCTTGTGATAAGTTCAGACCTTATATTGTTGATTCTAAAGTAACTATTCACACTGATCATGCTGCTATTAAATATCTTATGGAAAAGAAAGATGCTAAACCTAGACTTATTAGATGGGTTCTCCTGCTACAAGAATTTGATTTGCATATTGTTGATAGAAAAGGAGCTGAGAACCCCGTTGCAGACAACTTGTCTAGGTTAGAAAATGTTCTTGATGACCCACTACCTATTGATGATAGCTTTCCTGATGAGCAATTAAATGTCATAAATGCTTCTCGTACTGCTCCATGGTATGCTGATTATGCTAATTACATCGTTGCTAAATTCATACCACCTAGTTTCACATACCAGCAAAAGAAAAAGTTCTTCTATGATTTGAGACATTACTTTTGGGATGACCCACATCTTTATAAAGAAGGAGTACATAGTGTTATTAGACGTTGTGTACCTGAGCATGAACAGGAACAGATCCTACGCAAGTGTCATTCCGAGGCTTATGGAGGACACCACGCTGGAGACAGAACTGCACATAAGGTATTGCAATCCGGTTTTTATTGGCCTACTCTCTTCAAGGATGCCCGTAAGTTTGTTCTATCTTGTGATGAATGTCAAAGAATTGGTAATATTAGTAGACGTCAAGAAATGCCTATGAATTATTCACTTGTTATTGAACCATTTGATGTTTGGGGCTTCGATTATATGGGACCTTTTCCTGCCTCTAATGGATACACACATACTTTAGTTGCTGTTGATTATGTTACTAAGTGGGTAGAAGCTATTCCAACTAGTAGTGCTGATCACAACACTTCTATTAAAATGCTTAAAGAAGTTATTTTTTCGAGGTTTGGAGTCTCCAGATATTTAATGACTGATGGTGGTTCACATTTTATTCATGGTGCTTTCCGAAAAATGCTTGCTAAATATGATGTTAATCATAGAATTGCATCTCCTTATCACCCGCAGTCTAGTGGTCAGGTAGAATTGAGTAACAGAGAGCTCAAATTAATTTTGCAAAAGACTGTTAATAGGTCTAGAAAGAATTGGTCCAAGAAACTTGATGATGCATTATGGGCCTATAGAACTGCATATAAAAATCCTATGGGTATGTCTCCATATAAAATGGTTTATGGAAAAGCATGTCACTTACCTCTCGAACTAGAACATAAGGCTTATTGGGCTATTAAAGAGCTCAACTATGATTTCAAACTTGCCGGTGAGAAGAGGTTATTTGATATTAGCTCACTTGATGAATGGAGAACCCAAGCCTATGAGAATGCCAAATTGTTTAAAGAAAAGTTAAAAGATGGCATGACAAAAGGGTACAAAAGCGTGAGTTTAATGTAGGTGATTATGTATTGCTATACAACTCTCGTTTAAGATTTTTTGCAGGAAAACTTCTCTCTAAATGGGAAGGCCCTTACGTTATCGAGGAGGTCTATCGTTCCGGTGCCATAAAAATTAATAACTTCGAAGGCACGAATCCGAAGGTGGTGAACGGTCAAAGAATTGAACACTATATCTCAGGTAATCCTATAAATGTTGAAACCAATGTTATTGAAACCGTAACCCCGGAAGAATACATAAGGGACACTTTCCGGAACGTTTCAGACACCGAAAAGGAATAGGTATGTGGTACGGTAAGTAAACCGACTCCAAAACAGTTCTAATGGCAATTTTTCTCCATTTTGGAATATTTAGAAAAATAGAAAAATAAGAAGCAGTCCTGGCAGGACACGAGGGCTCCACGAGGGTGGAGGGCGCGCCCTACCCCCTGGGCGCGCCCCCTACCTCGTGGGCACCTCGTGTGCTCTCCGGACTCCGTTTTCTTGCACGTTACGTATTTTGGTCGGTAAAAATTCATTATATATTCTCCCGAAGGTTTTGACCTCCGTATCACGCAAATATCTCCTGTCTTTGTTTCGAGCTGTTTCTCTGACAGATCTAAATAATCATGACGTCTCCAAGCGCCCCCAAGGACAAGCTCTTCGAGAAGGTCATCAACCCCTACCTCGCGGAGGTGCTGCAACACCCTCAAACCATTGAGATGCGTGATGGGTTGCTGCACATCCGCGATGTTGAGGGACCACGGAGGACCGGAAGCGTGGAGACAAGGCTTGAAGCAATGGAGCAACAAGTTTTTAAGTGCCAGGAGATGGTGGAGCGTGGACTTGACTCCAATCACATAATGATCACAGAGTTCACCAACAACCACAAGCTGGATGCTAAGGACATTGGGGAGGCCATCTTCAAGCTCCACGAGAAAATCGAGCACCACCAAGCCCAAATCTATGACCTGCAAAACCAAAACTGTGAGTATGAATATAGATTCAAAAGAATGAGTTTGGCTGCAGATTTAAGGATCCCGGAGACTCGATCATCCTTCTATGATGGTGAGCCTATGCCTTGGAAGATGGACGACAAGCCTACATCATCAACAATCCCTTCACCAGCAAAGGAGATATAATCACAAGGGTATGGGCACTCCCCTTGGCAACTGCCAAGCTTGGGGGAGATGCCCTGGTATCGTATCACCATCACATCCCTATCTTTACCGTTTTTCTTAGTTCGATCCTATTAGTAGTATCTTGATCTAGTAGAATAAAGTTTTGGTATGATCTAGTTTTGAGTTTTACTTTGTGATCCCTCTATGTAATCGAGTCCGTGAGTTATATATAATAAAGATTAGTGTTGAGTCAAGAGCTTGATTATCTAGCTATGATCTGGAGTGAATAAAAGAAAGAAAAAGAAAAGAATAAAAAAAGAAATAAAAAAGAGATCATATTGATCTTATAAAGAGTAATGACTTCACATAGAAAGAGTATGATAATTAAAAATTGTTGAGAGTTGACAAACATAGCTTTGGTCATCGTTGCAATTAATAGGAAGTAATAAACAAAGAGAGGTTTCACATATAAATATACTATCTTGGACATCTTTTATGATTGGGAGCACTCATTAAAATATGACATGCTAAAGAGTTGATGTTGGACAAGGAAGACAACGTAATGGGTTATGTTTTCTTATATCTGAGATAAAGTATATTGTCATGGATCATCCAACATGTTGAGCTTGCCTTTCCCCCTCATGCTAGCCAAATTCTTTGCACCAAGTAGAGATACTACTTGTGCTTCCAAAACCCTTAATCTAGTTTTGCCATGAGAGTCCACCATACCTACCTATGGATTGAGTAAGATCTTTCAAGTAAGTTGTCATCGGTGCAAGCAATAAAAAATTCTCTCTAAATATGTATGATTGATTGGTGTGGAGGAAATAAGCTTTATATGATCTTGTGATGTGGAAGAAATAAAAGCGACGGACTGCATAATAAAGGTTCATATCACAAGTGGCAATATAAAGTGACGTTCTTTCGCATTAAGATTTTGTGCATCGAACCCTGAAAGTGCATGGCAAGCTCTGCTTCCCTCTGCGAAGGGCCTATCTTTTATTATTATCTTCTACCTTATGCAAGAGTCATGGTGATCTTCACCTTTCCTTTTTACATTTTATCCTTTGGCAAGCACAGGATGTTGGAAAGATCCTCATAGATATATCTAATTGGATATGGGTTAGCATGAATTATTATTGTTGACATTACCCTTGAGGTAAAAGGTTGGGAGGCGAAACTATAAGCCCCTATGTTTTTCTATGTCCGACTAAAACTCCGTAACCACAAGTATTGCATGAGTGTTAGCAATTATGAAAGATTAAATGATAGTTGAGTATGTGGACTTGCTAGAAAGCTCTGACATAGACTCTTTCTGATGTTATGATAAATTGCAATCGCCTCAGTGACTGAGATTATAGTTTGTTAGTTCCCAATAAAGTTTCTGATTCATACTTTGCATTGTGAATAGATTATTACTTGAGCATAAGAGATCATATGACAATATCCATATATGTTGCTGTCATGAGAATGATCATGATGCCCTCATGTCCGTATTTTATTTTATCGACACCTCTACCTCTAAACATGTGGACATATTTATCGTTATCGGCTTCCGCTTGAGGACAAGCGAGGTTTTAAGCTTGGGGGAGTTGATACGTCCATTTTGCATCATGCTTTTATATCGATATTTATTGCATTATGGGCTGTTATTACACAATATGTCACAATACTTATGCCTATTCTCTCTTATTTTACAAGGTTTACATAAGGAGGGAGAATGCATTGGGAAGTAATAAGTAGATGATGGGTTGCTAGAGTGACAGAAGCTTAAACCCTAGTTTATGCGTTGCTTCGTAAGGGGCTGATTTGGATCCATATGTTTCATGCTATGGTTAGGTTTACCTTAATACTTTTGTTGTAGTTGCGGATGCTTGCAATAGAGGTTAATCATAAGTGGGATGCTTGTCCAAGTAAGGGCAGCACCCAAGCACCGGTCCACCCACATATCAAATTATCAAAGTACCGAACGCGAATCATATGAACGTGATGAAAACTAGCTTGACGATAATTCCCATGTGTCCTCGGGAGCGCTTTTCTCTATATAAGAGTTTGTCCAGGCTTGTCCTTTGCTACAAAAAGGATTGGGCCACCTTGTTGCACTTTATTTACTTTTGTTACTTGTTGCTCGTTACCAATTATCCTATCACAGAACTATCTATTACCTATAATTTCAGTGCTTGCAGAGAATACCTTGCTGAAAATCGCTTATCATTTCCTTATGCTCCTCGTTGGGTTCGACACTCTTACTTATCGAAAGGACTACGATAGATCCCCTATACTTGTGGGTCATCACGGCCATCTACCTCCCACCCGCCCACATCAATGCGCACGAGCGGGCGGCCCCACCTGTCATCCGCACATCGAAAGGTCGTCGTCCTTCTTTAAGTGGGAAGCGTGGACGGGCCGTCGTCCACACTGCCCCACGCCACCCCGCGGCCTCCTCGAAACCCGACAGCGCCGAACCCGAACCCTAGCCAAGAACTCGCCGGCCGGCCGCTCGCAGCCATGCACTAGTAGAAAAAGGGTCAAATGTGAAGCACATTAGTGCCGGTTTGATTTTGAGCCGGCACTAATGTGTCCATTAGTGCCGGTTCCAACTGCTAGGCGGGCGGAGATCATTAGTACCGGTTCGTGAGCAACCTCTTGTACCGGTTCGTGTCACGAACCGGTACTAATGATGCTGCGTTAGGCTGTGGTCAGGCTGGGGCCCCATGGGCACCTTTAGTACCGGTTCGTGCCATGAACCGGTACTATAGTTTCTTAGTAAGCTGTTTTTTAGTCCCACCTCACGAAGAGAGAGGCACTAGGAGTGGTTTATAAGACCTGAGTGCAGAGACGATGAAGGAGAGGCGCAATGCTCATCTGCACGTTGCTTAGCTTTAAGCCTTGAGGAATAGTGTAGACTGCACGGAGCTATGTGCAGTGCAGTTTGCACTATTCAGAAAGGCTTGAAGCTAATTAACGAGCATTGTGCCTCTTTTTTATCTTTAATAACTTATTACAACTCCGGACTCCTTGTGTTACGGCAAAAACTGGACGCACTTCGTGTACAAACTGGACAATCTCTTCCGAAGTATCAGGGTTTCGGACGAGAACTCATCTGTTACACGGGCACTTCAATGTTTTTTAAACTTATTTGAACTCCAGCCTATTTTTGCGTTCAGTATGCATCATTCAAAGCGACGTCATCAATTTCCAACACGTTCTGACATCATTTGCTGTTTTTCTGTCATTTACGGATTTGTTTAGGGAGCTAAATGACGGTGAAATTGAAAATCACTACAAAATGAACTCTGAAAATGTTGGAACTTGGCATGGTATCATCATTTCGCCCGCATAGCATGTGCAAAAGAGTAGAGAGGGTCACGGCGAAAACTGGACGCACCTCGTGTACAAACTGGACAATCTCTTTCAAAGTATCAGGGTTTCGGACG
>NC_057814.1:619397621-619397867 GCF_018294505.1 Triticum aestivum
GACAATCTCTTTCGGAGTATCAGGGTTTCGGACGAGAACTCATCTGTTACACGGGCACTTCAATGTTTTTTAAACTTATTTGAACTCAAGCCTATTTTTGCGTTCAGTATGCATCTTTCAAAGCGACGTCATCAATTTCCAACACGTTCTGACATCATTTGCTGTTTTTCAGTCATTTACCGATTTGTTTAGGGAGCTAAATGACGGTGAAATAGAAAATCACTACAAAATGAACTCTGAAAATGT
>NC_057814.1:619398325-619399421 GCF_018294505.1 Triticum aestivum
GACAATCTCTTTCGAAGTATCAAGGTTTCTGACGAGAACTCATCTGTTACATGGGCACTTCATTTTTTTAAACTTATTACAACTCCAGACTTTTTAGCGTTCCGTACACACCATTCAAAGCGACGTCATCAATTTCCAACATGTTCTGACATCATTTGCTATTTTTGAGTCATTTACCGATTTGTTTAGGGAGCTAAATGACGGTGAAATAGAAAATCACTACAAAATGAACTCTGAAAATGTTGGAACTTGGCATGGTATCATCATTTCGCCCGCATAGCATGTGCAAAAGAGTAGAGAGGGTCACGGTGAAAACTGGACGCACGTCGTGTACAAACTGGACAATCTCTTTCGGAGTATCAGGGTTTCGGACGAGAACTCATCTGGTACACGGGCACTTCAATGTTTTTAAAACTTATTTGAACTCCAGCCTATTTTTGCGTTCAGTATGCATCATTCAAAGTGACGTCATCAATTTCCAACACGTTCTGGCATCATTTGTTGTTTTCAGTCATTTATCGATTTGTTTAGGGAGCTAAATGACGGTGAAATTGAAAATCACTACAAAATGAACTCTGAAAATGTTGGAACTTGGCATGATATCATCATTTCGCCCGCATAGCATGTGCAAAAGAGTAGAGAGGGTCATGGCAAAAACTGGACGCACGTCGTGTACAAACTGGACAATCTCTTTCGAAGTATCAGGGTTTCTGACGAGAACTCATCTGTTACATGGGCACTTCATTTTTTTAAACTTATTACAACTCCAGACCTTTTTGCGTTCCGTACACACCATTCAAAGCGACGTCATAAATTTCCAACACGTTCTGACATCATTTGCTGTTTTTCGGTCTTTTACCGATTTGTTTAGAGAGCTAAATGACGGTGAAATTGAAAATCACTACAAAATGAACTCTGAAAATGTTGGAACTTGGCATGGTATCATCAGTTCGCCCGCATAGCATGTGCAAATGAGTAGAGAGGGTCACGGCGAAAACTGGACGCACCTCGTGTACAAACTGGACAATCTCTTTCGGAGTATCAGGGTTTCGGACGAGAACTCATCTGTTACACGGGCACTTCAATGTTTTTTAAA
>NC_057814.1:619399431-619400817 GCF_018294505.1 Triticum aestivum
GTTACACGAGCACTTCAATGTTTTTTAAACTTATTTGAACTCCAGCCTATTCTTGCGTTCAGTATGCATCATTCAAAGCGACGCCATCAATTTCCAACACGTTCTGACATCATTTGCTGTTTTTCAGTCATTTACCGATTTGTTTAGGGAGCTAAATGACGGTGAAATTGAAAATCACTACAAAATGAACTCTAAAAATGTTGGAACTTGGCATGGTATCATCATTTCGCCCGCATAGCATGTGCAAAAGAGTAGAGAGGGTCACGGTGAAAACTGGACGCACCTCTTGTACAAACTGGACAATCTCTTTCGGAGTATCAGGGTTCCGGACGAGAACTCATCTGTTACACGGGCACTTCAATGTTTTTAAAACTTATTTGAACTCCAGCCTATTTTTGCGTTCAGTATGCACCATTCAAAGTGACGTCATCAATTTCAAACACGTTCTGACATCATTTGCTGTTTTTCAGTCATTTACGGATTTATTTAGGGAGCTAAATGACGGTGAAATTGAAAATCACTACAAAATGAACTCTGAAAATGTTGGAACTTGGCATGGTATCATCATTTACCGATTTGTTTAGAGAGTTAAATGACGGTGAAATTGAAAATCACTACAAAATGAACTCTGAAAATGTTGGAACTTGGCATGGTATCATCATTTCACCCGCATAGCATGTGCAAAAGAGTAGAGAGGGTCACGGCAAAAACTGGACGCACCTCGTGTACAAACTGGACAATCTCTTTCGGAGTATCAGGGTTTCGGACGAGAACTCATCTGTTACACGGGCAGTTCAATGTTTTTTAAACTTATTTGAACTCCAGCCTATTTTTGCATTCTGTATGCATCATTCAAAGCGACATCATCAATTTCCAACACGTTCGGACATCATTTGCTGTTTTTCAGTCATTTACCGATTTGTTTAGGGAGCTAAATGACGGTGAAATTGAAAATCACTACAAAATGAACTCTGAAAATGTTGGAACTTGGCATGGTAACATCATTTTGCCCGCATAGCATGTGCAAAAGAGTAGAGAGGGTCACGGCGAAAACTGGACGCACCTCGTGTACAAACTGGACAATCTCTTTTGGACTATCAGGGTTTCGGACGAGAACTCATTTGTTACACGGGTAGTTCAATGTTTTTTAAACTTATTTGAACTCCAGCCTATTTTTGCGTTCAGTATGCATCATTCAAAGCGACGTCATCAATTTCCAACACGTTCTGACATCATTTGCTGTTTTTCAGTCATTTACGGATTTTTTTAGGGAGCAAAATGACGGTGAAATTGAAAATCACTACAAAATGAACTCTGAAAATGTTGGAACTTGGCATGGTATCATCATTTCGCCCACATAGCATGTGCAAAAGAGTAGAGAGGGTC
>NC_057814.1:619400827-619402431 GCF_018294505.1 Triticum aestivum
CATGATCTCCATCATTGTGTCTTCATGAAGTCGTCACGCCAACGATTACTTCTACTTCTATGGCTAACGCGCTTAGCAATAAAGTAAAGTAATTTACATGGCGTTATTCAATGACACGCAGGTCATACAAAAAATAAAGACAACTCCTATGGCTCCTGCCGGTTGTCATACTCATCGACATGCAAGTCGTGATCCCTATTACAAGAATATGATCAATCTCATACATCACATATATCATTCATCATATCTTCTGGCCATATCACATCACATAGCACTTGCTGCAAAAACAAGTTAGACGTCCTCTAATTGTTGTTGCAAGTTTTTACGTGGCTTGTATAGGTTTCTAGCAAGAACGTTTCTTACCTACGTAACACCACAACGTGATATGCCAATTTCTATTTACCCTTCATAAGGACCCTTTTCATCGAATCCGTTCCGACTAAAGTGGGAGAGACAGACACCTGCTAGCCACCTTATGCAACTAGTGCATGTCAGTCGGTGGAACCTGTCTCACGTAAGCGTACGTGTAAGGTCGGTCCGGGCCGCTTCATCCCACAATGCCGCCGAAACAAGATAAGACTAGTAGCGGCAAGAAGAATTGACAACATCGACGCCCACAACTACTTTGTGTTCTACTCGTGCATAGAAACTACGCATAGACCTAGCTCATGATGCCACTGTTGGGGAACGTAGCAGAAATTCAAAATTTTCTACGCATCACCAAGATCAATCTATGGAGTAATCTAGCAACGAGGGGAAGGGGAGTGAATCTACATACCCTTGTAGATCGCGATGCGGAAGCGTTGCAAGAACACGGATGAGGGAGTCATACTCGTAGCGATTCAGATCGCGGTTGATTCCGATCTAAGCACCGAAAGAACGGTGCCTCCGCGTTCAACACACGTGCAGCCCGGTGACGTCTCCCACGCCTTGATCCAGCAAGGAGAGAGGGAGAGGTTGGGGAAGACTCCATCCAGCAGCAACACGACGGCATGGTGGTGGTGGAGGAGCGTGGCAATCCCGCAGGGCTTCGCCAAGCACCGCGGGAGAGGAGGAGGAGGGAGAGGGGTAGGGCTGCGTCGAAAGAGAGACGTTCTCATGTCTATGGCAGCCCCAAAACCTCAATATATATAGGGGAGGGGGAGGGCTGCGCCCCCATCTAGGGTTTCCCCCCTCAAGGGGTGCGGCCAGCCCTAGATGGGGCTTGGGGGGCGGCCAAAGGGGGGAGGAGTGCCTCCCAAGTCAAGTGGAGGCCCTCCCCCTTAGGGTTTCCCCTCTCCCATGCGCATGGGCCTTGGGGGGGCTGGTGCCCCTGGCCCATTAAGGCTAGGGCGCCCCCTTACAGCCCATGCTACTGTATTGGACGTGGTGGAACATTTTCTGGACCTCCGGACCCCTCCGGAATCTTCTGGAAGCTTCCCGGTACAATACCGAAAAAACCCGAACTTTTCCCGGAACCCGAACAACAACTTTCCATATATAAATCTTTACCTCCGGACCATTCCGGAAATCCTCGTGACGTCCGGGATCTCATCCGGGACTCCGAACAACATTCGGTAACCACGTACATGCTTTCCCTATAACCCTTGCGTCATCGAACCTTA
>NC_057814.1:619475250-619476351 GCF_018294505.1 Triticum aestivum
AGTATGCATCTTTCAAAGCGACGTCATCAATTTCCAACACGTTCTGACATCAATTGGTGTTTTTAGTCATTTACTGATTTGTTTAGGGAGCTAAATGACGGTGAAATTGAAAATCACTACAAAATGAACTCTGAAAATGTTGGAAATTGGCATGGTATCATCATTTCGCCCGCATAGCATGTGCAAAAGAGTAGAGAGGGTCACGGCGAAAACTGGACGCACCTCGTGTCCAAACTCAACAATCTTTTTCGGACTATCAGGGTTTCGGACGAGAACTCATCTGTTACACGGGCACTTCAATGTTTTTTAAACTTATTTGAAATCCAGCCTATTTTTGTGTTCAGTATGCATCATTCAAAGCGACGTCACCAATTTCCAACACGTTCTAACATCATTTGCTGTTTTTCAGTCATTTACCGATTTGTTTAGAGAGCTAAATGCCGGTGAAATTGAAAATCACTACAAAATGAACTCTAAAAATTTTGGAACTTGGCATGGTATCATCATTTTGCCCGCATAGCATGTGCAAAAGAGTAGAGAGGGTCACGGCGAAAACTGGACGCACCTCGTGTACAAACTGGACAATCTCTTTCGGAGTATCAGGGTTTCGGACGAGAAACTCATCTGTTACACGGGCACTTCAAAGTTTTTTAAACTTATTTGAACTCCAGCCTATTTTTGCGTTAGTATGCATCTTTCAAAGCGACGTCATCAATTTCCAACACGTTCAGACATTATTTGCTGTTTTTCAGTCATTTACCGATTTGTTTAGAGAGCTAAATGACGGTGAAATTGAAAATCACTACGAAATGAACTCTGAAAATGTTGGAACTTGGCATGGTATCATCATTTCGCCTGCATAGCATGTGCAAATGAGTAGAGAGGGTCACGGCCAAAACTGGACCCACCTCTTGTACAAACTGGACAATCTCTTTCGGAGTATCAGGGTTTCGGACGAGAACTCATCTGTTACACGGGCACTTCAATATTTTTTAAACTTATTTGAACTCCAGCCTATTTTTGCGTTCAGTATGCATGTTTCAAAGCGACGTCATCAATTTCCAACACGTTCTGACATCAATTGTTGTTTTTCAGTCAGTT
>NC_057814.1:619476707-619477260 GCF_018294505.1 Triticum aestivum
CAATTGCTGTTTTTCAGTCATTTACCGATTTGTTTATGGAGCTAAATGACGGTGAAATAGAAAATCACTACAAAATAAACTCTAAAAATTTTGGAACTTGGCATGGTATCATCATTTCGCCCGCATAGAATGTGCAAAAGAGTAGAGAGGGTCACGGCGAAAGCAGGACGGACCTCGTGTACAAACTGGACAATCTCTTTCGGAGTATCAGGGTTTCGGACGAGAACTCATCTGTTACACGGGCACTTCAATGTTTTTTAAACTTATTGGAACTCCAGCCTATTTTTGCGTTCAGTATGCATCTTTCAAAGCGACGTCATCAATTTCCAACACGTTCTGACATCAATTGTTGTTTTTCAGTCAGTTACCGATTTGTTTAGGGAGCTAAATGACGGTGAAATTGAAAATCACTACAAAATGAACTCTGGAAATGTTGGAACTTGGCATGGTATCATCATTTCGCCCGCATAGCATGTGCAAAGGAGTAGAGAAGGTCACGGCGAAAACTGGACGCACCTCGTGTACAAACTGGACAATCTCTTTCGGAGTATCA
>NC_057814.1:619477270-619478024 GCF_018294505.1 Triticum aestivum
GGGAGCTAAATGACGGTGATATAGAAAATCACTACAAAATGAACTCTAAAAATTTTGGAACTTGGCATGGTATCATCATTTCGCCCGCATAGAATGTGCAAAAGAGTAGAGAGGGTCACGGCGAAAGCAGGACGGACCTCGTGTACAAACTGGACAATCTCTTTCGGAGTATCAGGGTTTCGGACGAGAAACTCATTTGTTACACGGGCACTTCAATGTTTTTTAAACTTATTTGAACTCCAGCCTATTTTTGCATTCAGTATGCATCTTTCAAAGCGACATCATCAATTTCCAACACGTTCTGACATCAATTGTTGTTTTTCAGTCAGTTACCGATTTGTTTAGGGAGCTAAATGACGGTGAAATTGAAAATCACTACAAAATGAACTCTGGAAATGTTGGAACTTGGCATGGTATCATCATTTCGCCCGCATAGCATGTGCAAAGGAGTAGAGAAGGTCACGGCGAAAACTGGACGCACCTCGTGTACAAACTGGACAATCTCTTTCGGAGTATCAAGGTTTCGGACGAGAACTCATCTGTTACACGGGCACTTCAATGTTTTTTAAACTTATTTGAACTCCAGCCTATTTTTGTGTTCAGTATGCATCATTCAAAGCGACGTCATCAATTTCCAACACGTTCTAACATAATTTGCTGTTTTTCAGTCATTTACAGATTTGTTTAGAGAGCTAAATGCCGGTGAAATTGAAAATCACTACAAAATGAACTCTAAAATTTTTGGAACTTGGCA
>NC_057814.1:619479061-619479559 GCF_018294505.1 Triticum aestivum
AGAGAGGGTCACGGCCAAAACTGGACCCACCTCTTGTACAAACTGGACAATCTCTTTCGGAGTATCAGGGTTTCGGACGAGAACTCAACTGTTACACGGGCACTTCAATATTTTTTAAACTTATTTGAACTCCAGCCTATTTTTGCGTTCAGTATGCATCTTTCAAAGCGACGTCATCAATTTCCAACACGTTCTGACATCAATTGCTGTTTTTCAGTCAGTTACCGATTTGTTTAGGGAGCTAAATGACGGTGAAATTGAAAATCACTACAAAATGAACTCTGGAAATGTTGGAACTTGGCATGGTATCATCATTTCGCCCGCATAGCATGTGCAAAAGAGTAGAGAAGGTCACGGCGAAAACTGGACCCACCTCGTGTACAAACTGGACAATCTCTTTCGGAGTATCAGGGTTTCGGACGAGAACTCATCTGTTACACGGGCACTTCAATGTTTTTTAAACTTTCTTTTGAACTCCAGGCTATTTTTGCGTTCAGT
>NC_057814.1:619480768-619481352 GCF_018294505.1 Triticum aestivum
GCCCGCATAGCATGTGCAAAAGAGTAGAGAGGGTCACGGCGAAAACTGGACGCACCTCGTGTACAAACTGGACAATCTCTTTCGGAGTATCAGGGTTTCGGACGAGAAACTCATCTGTTACACGGGCACTTCAAAGTTTTTTAAACTTATTTGAACTCCAGCCTATTTTTGCGTTAGTATGCATCTTTCAAAGCGACGTCATCAATTTCCAACACGTTCAGACATTATTTGCTGTTTTTCAGTCATTTACCGATTTGTTTAGAGAGCTAAATGACGGTGAAATTGAAAATCACTACAAAATGAACTCTGAAAATGTTGGAACTTGGCATGGTATCATCATTTCGCCTGCATAGCATGTGCAAAAGAGTAGAGAGGGTCACGGCCAAAACTGGACCCACCTCTTGTACAAACTGGACAATCTCTTTCGGAGTATCAGGGTTTCGGACGAGAACTCATCTGTTACACGGGCACTTCAATATTTTTTAAACTTATTTGAACTCCAGCCTATTTTTGCGTTCAGTATGCATCTTTCAAAGCGACGTCATCAATTTCCAACACGTTCTGACATCAATTGCTGTTTTTCA
>NC_057814.1:619481362-619481986 GCF_018294505.1 Triticum aestivum
CAGTTACCGATTTGTTTAGGGAGCTAAATGACGGTGAAATTGAAAATCACTACAAAATGAACTCTGGAAATGTTGGAACTTGGCATGGTATCATCATTTCGCCCGCATAGCATGTGCAAAAGAGTAGAGAAGGTCACGGCGAAAACTGGACCCACCTCGTGTACAAACTGGACAATCTCTTTCGGAGTATCAGGGTTTCGGACGAGAACTCATCTGTTACACGGGCACTTCAATGTTTTTTAAACTTTCTTTTGAACTCCAGGCTATTTTTGCGTTCAGTATGCATCTCTCAAAGTGACGTCATCAATTTCCAATATGTTCTAACATCATTTGCTGTTTTTCAGTCATTTACCGATTTGTTTAGAGAGCTAAATGACGGTGAAATTGAAAATCACTATAAAATGAACTCTGAAAATGTTGGAACTTGGCATGGTATCATCATTTCGCCCACATAGCATGTGCAAAAGAGTAGAGAGGGTCACGGCGAAAACTGGACGCACCTCGTGTACAAACTGGACAATCTCTTTCGGAGTATCAGGGTTTTGGACGACAACTCATCTGTTACATGGGCACTTCAATGTTTTTTAAACTTATTTGAACTCCAGCCTATTTTTGCGTTCAGTA
>NC_057814.1:619482057-619482944 GCF_018294505.1 Triticum aestivum
GACGTCATCAATTTCCAATATGTTCTAACATCATTTGCTGTTTTTCAGTCATTTACCGATTTGTTTAGAGAGCTAAATGACGGTGAAATTGAAAATCACTATAAAATGAACTCTGAAAATGTTGGAACTTGGCATGGTATCATCATTTCGCCCACATAGCATGTGCAAAAGAGTAGAGAGGGTCACGGCGAAAACTGGACGCACCTCGTGTACAAACTGGACAATCTCTTTCGGAGTATCAGGGTTTTGGACGACAACTCATCTGTTACATGGGCACTTCAATGTTTTTTAAACTTATTTGAACTCCAGCCTATTTTTGCGTTCAGTATGCATCTTTCAAAGCGACGTCATCAATTTCCAACACGTTCTGACATCAATTGCTGTTTTTCAGTCATTTACTGATTTGTTTAGGGAGCTAAATGACGGTGAAATTGAAAATCACTACAAAATGAACTCTGAAAATGTTGGAACTTGGCATGGTATCATCATTTCGCCCGCATAGCATGTGCAAAAGAGTAGAGAGGGTCACGGCGAAAACTGGACGCACCTCGTGTCCAAACTCAACAATCTTTTTCGGAGTATCAGGGTTTCGTACGAGAACTCATCTGTTACACGGGCACTTCAATGTTTTTTAAACTTATTTGAACCCCAGCCTATTTTTGCGTTCAGTATGCATCTTTCAAAGCGACGTCATTAATTTCCAACACGTTCTGACATCAATTGCTGTTTTTCAGTCATTTACCGATTTGTTTAGAGAGCTAAATGAAGGTGAAATTGAAAATCACTACAAAATGAACTCTGGAAATGTTGGAACTTGGCATGGTATCATCATTTCGCCCGCATAGCATGTGCAAAAGAGTAGAGAGGGTCATGGCGAAAACTGGACG
>NC_057814.1:619484830-619485412 GCF_018294505.1 Triticum aestivum
TCACTACAAAATGAACTCTGAACATGTTGGAACTTGCCATGGTATCATCATTTCGCCCGCATAGCATGTGCAAAAGAGTAGAGAGGGTCACGGCGAAAACTGGACGCACCTCGTGTACAAACTGGACAATCTCTTTCGGAGTTTCAGGGTTTCGGACGAGAACTCATCTGTTACACGGGCACTTCAATGTTTTTTAAACTTATTCGAACTCCAGCCTATTTCTGCGTTCAGTATGCATCTTTCAAAGCGACGTCATCAATTTCCAACACGTTCTGACATCATTTGCTGTTTTTCAGTCATTTACCGATTTGTTTAGGGAGCTAAATGACGGTGAAATTGAAAATCACTACAAAATGAACTCTAAAAAGATTGGAACTTGGCATGGTATCATCATTTCACCCGCATAGAATATGCAAAAGAGTAGAGAGGGTCACGGCAAAAACTGGACGTACCTCGTGTACAAACTGGACAATCTCTTTCGGAGTATCAGGGTTTCGGACGAGAACTCATCTCTTACACGGGCAGTTCAATGTTTTTTAAACTTATTTGAACTCCAGCCTATTTTTGCGTTTAGTATGCATC
>NC_057814.1:619486050-619486549 GCF_018294505.1 Triticum aestivum
CATCTGTTACACAGGCACTTCAATGTTTTCTAAACATATTTGAACTCCTGCCCATTTTTGCGTTCAGTATGCATCACTCAAAGCGATATCATCAATTTCCAACACGTTCTGACATCATTTGCTGTTTTTCAGTCATTTACCGATTTGTTTAGGGAGCTAAATGACGGTGAAATTGAAAATCACTACAAAATGAACTCTGAAAATGTTGTAACTTGGCATGGTATCATCATTTCGCCCGCATAGCATGTGCAAAAGAGTAGAGAGGGTCACGGCGAAAACTGGACGCACCTCGTGTACAAACTGGACAATCTCTTTCGGAGTATCAGGGTTTTGGACGAGAACTCATCTGTTGCACGGGCACTTCAATGTTTTATAAACTTATTTGAACTCCAGGCTATTTTGCGTTCAGTATGCATCATTCAAAGCGACGTCATCAATTTCCAACATGTTCTGACATCATTTGATGTTTTTCAGTCATTTACCGATTTGTTTAGGGAGC
>NC_057814.1:619487364-619488370 GCF_018294505.1 Triticum aestivum
ACTCTGAAAATGTTGGAACTTGGCATGGTATCATCATTTCGCCCGCATAGCATGTGCAAAAGAGTAGAGAGGGTCACGGCGAAAACTGGACGCACCTCGTGTACAAACTGGACAATCTCTTTTGGAGTATCAGGGTTTCGGACGAGAACTCATCTGTTACACGGGCACATCAATGTTTTTTAAACTTATTTGAACTCCAGCCTATTTTTGCGTTTAGTATGCATCATTCAAAGCGACGTCTTCAATTTCCAACACGTTATGACATCATTTGCTGTTTTTCAGTCATTTACCGATTTGTTTAGAGATCTAAATGACGGTGAAATTGAAAATCACTACAAAATGAATAGCAGAAAATAAATAATGCAGAAAAGAAAGAAACTATATAATTTTTTTATATTCACAAAGAAACTAAATACAGCAAAAAAATTACTCGGAAATAAATAGAAGAAAATTATATAAAAAATTGTTGGGGCGTTGCCCGCTAGGCCTGCCAACCCTAGGGTTTGCAAATACAGACCCAGAAGGGCCAGTAGGCTCAACGGGCAGCGCGCCAAAGTTAGGCAGAAGCATGCTATTGAGAGGAGTTCGAGACAGCAGCCGCGCCGGGGCTTTTAAACTGGTGCGGGCGCCCCTCGGCTAGCGAGGTGGGACTAAACTTGCCCGCATCGCTCCTGCGCCAGCGCACACCTTTAGTACCGGGTCGTGGCTCCAACCGGTACTAAAGGGGGGCCTTTAGTACCGGTTGGAGCCACGAACCGGTACTAAAGGGGCAGTTTCCCGCCCCTTGGCCTGGCGAAAGTTGGCCTTTAGTACCGGTTGGTAGCTCCAACCGGTACTAAAGGCCCCTCCTATATATATGGCATTTACGAAAAATTCAGTTTCATCGACCACCACTTCTTCTCCAACTACTTCGCGCGACATCGCCGCCGCCCTCGCCGCCCCCGCCGCCCGTCGTCGCCCTCACCGCCCGTCGTCGCCGTCACCGCCGTCGCCCTCACCGCCCATC
>NC_057814.1:619489305-619492470 GCF_018294505.1 Triticum aestivum
CTAGCTACTTTATTTTAGTAAGAAAATTAATAGAACATGTTTATTTTTATTAAATGCTTAGTTGAATTAGTTGAATTAATAGAACTAGTTGAACTAATAGAAGTAGTTGAACTAATAGAACTAGTAAGTGTTTAATGTTTCACCTATATGAACATAGGAAATGTCGTCTAACGACGAAAAAGATTTCATTAAGTGCGAATTCTGTGAAGACCAGCGCGGCCTGTGCGACAGAAATTTCCTTGTTGATGATAGGCGCTCCAGCATCAAGCTGGATGAGACATTCGAAGTGGATACAGTAAGTCACAATGACAAGTCTTTTTTCGTAATTAAGCATGACTTATATATGCTTCATTTGCTTCAACTTATAATTTTAAATTTTCACTATTCTACTAGCGCATCCCCTGCCATGCAAGAATTTTTGTCTTGGATAAGATAGGTTTCAGTGCTATGGAAACTATGAAGGTAAAGAGAGTTTAGCTGAAGACCGAGCATGCTGGTTATACTTTCAACGTCAAATTATACAATGTAGACACGTACACCTATTTTGAATGCAAAACTTGGCAAGCACTATGCAAGGCTTATGCATTTGAGCCTGATATGGTTATCACCTTTGATATTCGTCCGGAAGATGATATTGAAGGTAATAGGGACATCTGGGTCGATGTGCAGACGCCTCCAGTTCTACCATTATGTGAGTTTCTCAACCATATTTATGTCTTTGATATTGTTTATTCAAAAATAGTTCACAACTAATTTCTATTGACGGCTTATTTCCATTCAAGCAAACATGTCCGGCGCTTGGTAGACAGGACCTACTACTGTCCCGGAGCTGAACTAAACTACGAGGAGATAAGTCATTATGTTTCATGGCTTGAGGATCTTGATGCTGTTAAGAGAAATCATTTTCCTGAATTTGAAAATCTTAGTACTCAAAACGTGCGACCAATAGTGATCGTATTGAACTACAGTCACATGTATTTAGGAAAGATGGTAAGATTTTTACTATTAGTCCTTAGTGCATCTTTTGCATACATTATTTTTCAAACTAAACTTTCATTGCTAAGTATATTAATTACTATACGATGTTCTTCAACAGGGACTCCCGATGACAATTGTGCCTCAGTGGATCGAGACTAAAGGTCGCATGTCAATTGTTAGCTTACGGCCAAGATAGCCTACAGTGCACATGAGTGCATTCAGGATTTCTGAAAGCGATGAATGCTTAATAGTGAAAGATTGGAGCAAAATTGTTAACGATCGCAGAGAAGTACTAGGGGGCAGCAATCAGAAGCGCAGCCCACGATTAGGAGACAGGTTCATCTGCATGCTCCCATATGATGAATCAGGAGAGCTATACATGTTCTATGCTATTTTACCAGAGAGAGAGCAGCAGGAGTGATTTAGCTAGTTATCATGCTCTTAGTACTTGTTGTCCTCTCATGCGTGTCCGTGTTCTTCGTCCTGAACTTAATCTCAAAGAGTGATTTGCTTTTGTGGTGTTATGAACGCTTATAATATCATGACGATGTTGAACTCGATGATATCTTTGCTAGCTAGTATATACTGTTGTTGGTGATGATATGATGCAAGAGTTTTTATATTAATATGATGATGATGATGATGATGATGAGTTATTATATCATTTATGAAAGAAACCGCATATTAGTGATCAAGTAATATGGATATGGCATATACTTGATCACTTAGCTAGGATCCACATGCATCCAGTCGAAACTAATCTGCGGTACTTTCACCTAATGATTTAACAACTCATTATAATGTAAAACAATCACTAAATTAAATTGAAAACACAAAACTAAAGGAAAAATTAAAATTAAAACCAAAACACACCCAAACATTTAGTACTGGTTGGTGTTACCAACCGGTACTAATGTCCTACACGCACACGGGCCTGGCTCGTGCCACGTGGTGGCACGTTAGCGCCGGTTCGTGCCAAACTAGTACTAAAGGGGGGGCGCCTTTAGTCTCCACTCCATAGTGCCGGTTGCAGAACCGGCACTAAAGGCCCTTACGAACCGGTGATAAAGGCTGGTTCTGCACTAGTGATGGGCCTCTGGAACTATGGCCGCAAAGGCAAGCACGACCACGAGGCTGGTTCCTCGTTGGGACGCCGCCACGGCTCGGTGAAGAAGGAGGAGCCCGCGTCGCCATCGCCACCACGTCGGGCCCCCGCGCCGCCCGCGTTCTCCATCGCGCCCACGGCCGCCGGCTAGCACGACCGGCACTACATCGAGGCGGTCGTCTGCCGCCGGTATTGGGAGACGAGGATGCCGCTGCCCTGGAGCGACGTCCACCTCCCCAATAACTGGCACCTGTCGGCCGACCGCGTGCCGATCCCGCCCGTCCCGCAGACGACGACACCGGCGGCCAGTGAAGACGGCGACGGCCACGGCCACGGCATCGACGGGCGCAGCAGGAGCGCGCGGGAGGCGTTTTTTTTATTTTGGTTTTAAGTTAATTATGAAACTAGGCCGTTTAAGTGGACTGAGAAACTGGGCCGTTTTGTGGCCGTAACCCCTATATATGTTTTATGTTTTTTAACTGCGTTTATTTACTTTTTTAGTCATTTCATTTAAGTTTTTATATTTTTTTTATTCACGTCCACCCCGGACAGGTTTTGGGGTGCGGCCGCGCGTTGGGCGCACCCACGACCCATCGGACAAACGCGGACATGGGCGAACCCATCGGCGCCCCAAAGGGACAACATCCGGCCAAACCGGACGTCCGTTTGGGGTCGCGCGGTGGAGTTGGCCTTAGAGCAACTCCAACGGGCCGACCCAAACGGACGGCAATTTTGTCCGCTTTTTGTCCGTTTGGACCGGCCAGGCGGGCACGGATGTCCGCTTCCGCCTTTGGGTTGCCGCGTGCGCCAACGCTGGCCTGTCCCATTTGAGCGCGCTAGAAAAATAATAATAAACGCATGCATATTAAAACAGAGAAACAACATTAATTAAACATTAAAGCTGGCCACGAAGGCCGGCGAGAGTCCACGCGTCCACATTTGCATTTAAAAAAATAAAAACAGCCTAAACTACGAGGCGGCGCGCTGCACTAGGCGTCGTCGTCGTCCTCGGGGTCGGTGAGGTCGATGAGCGTCGACGCCGGCCCGGCCCAGGCGAATGCCGTGTTCCAGAGCGCCGTCAT
>NC_057814.1:619492739-619533697 GCF_018294505.1 Triticum aestivum
GCCGCGGCCTGGCGCGCCTCCTCCTCGGCCACGCGCTGCTCCTCCTCGAGGTCGCGCTCGAGCATCTCGAGGTACTCGCCGTCGCGGCGCTCCTCGGCCACCCGGATCTGGCGCCAGTGCTCGAGGTACGCCGCCTCCTGCGCCGGCGTCGCTCCCATCCAGACCGGCGGCGCGCGTACCCACTCCCGCACTACTCCCGTCCAGGAGTAGCGCTCGATGGGGGACGGCTCCGGCTCAGGCTCCGGCTCAGGCTCCGGCTGCGGCTTGATATGGGACGGCGGGCCCACCAGTGGCACCACGCAGTTGTTGGGGATCGTAGCAGAATTTTAAAATTTCCTACGCATCACCAAGATCCATCTATGGAGTATACTAGCAACGAGGGGAAAGGAGTGCATCTACATACCCTTGTAGATCGCGAGCGGAAGCGTTCCAATGAACGGGGTTGATGGAGTCGTACTCGCCGTGATCCAAATCACCGCTGACCGAGTGCCGAACGGACGGCACCTCCGCGTTCAACACACGTACGAAGCAGCGACGTCTCCTCCTTCTTGATCCAGCAAGGGGGAAGGAGAGGTTGATGGAGATCCAGTAGCACGACGGCGTGGTGGTGGATGTAGCGGGATCTCGGCAGGGCTTCGCCAAGCCTCTGCGAGAGGGAGAGGTGTTGCAGGGGAGGAGGGAGGCGCCAAAGGCTGTAGTGTTGCTGCCCTCCCTCCCCCCTTTATATAGGCCCCTCGGAGGGGGGGCGCCGGCCAAGAACCCATCTATGGGGGGGCGGCCAAGGGGGGAAACTTCCCCCCCAAGTCAAGTGGGGCGCCCCTCCACCCTAGGGTTTCCAACCCTAGGCGCAGGGGGGAGGCCCATGGGGGGCGCCCCAGCCCACTAAGGGCTGGTTCCCTTCCCACTTCAGCCCATGGGGCCCTCCGGGATAGGTGGCCCCACCCGGTGGACCCCCGGGACCCTTCCGGTGGTCCCGGTACAATACCGATAACCTCCGAAACTTTCCCGGTGGCCGAAACTGGACTTCCTATATATAATTCTTCACCTCCGGACCATTCCGGAACTCCTCGTGACGTCCGGGATCTCATCCGGGACTCCGAACAACTTTAGGGTTTCCGCATACTCATATCTCTACAACCCTAGCGTCACCGAACCTTAAGTGTGTAGACCCTACGGGTTCGGGAGACATGCAGACATGACCGAGATGCCTCTCCGGTCAATAACCAACAGCGGGATCTGGATACCCATGTTGGCTCCCACATGTTCCACGATGATCTCATCAGATGAACCACGATGTCGAGGATTCAATTAATCCCGTATACAATTCCCTTTGTCAATCGGTATGTTACTTGCCCGAGATTCGATCGTCGATATCCCAATACCTTGTTCAATCTCGTTACCGGCAAGTCTCTTTACTCGTACCGTAATGCATGATCCCGTGGCTAACTCCTTAGTCACATTGAGCTCATTATGATGATGCATTACCGAGTGGGCCCAGAGATACCTCTCCGTCATACGGAGTGACAAATCCCAGTCTCGATCCGTGCCAACTCAACAGACACTTTCGGAGATACCCGTAGTGTACCTTTATAGTCACCCAGTTACGTTGTGACGTTTGGCACACCCAAAGCACACCTACAGTATCCGGGAGTTGCACGATCTCATGGTCTACGGAAAAGATACTTGACATTGGAAAAGCTCTAGCAAACGAACTACACGATCTTTGAGCTATGCTTAGGATTGGGTCTTGTCCATCACATCATTCTCCTAATGATGTGATCCCGTTATCAATGACATCCAATGTCCATAGTCAGGAAACCATGACTATCTGTTGATCAACGAGCTAGTCAACTAGAGGCTTACTAGGGACACGTTGTGGTCTATGTATTCACATATGTATTACGATTTCCGGATAATACAATTATAGCATGAACAATAGACAATTATCAAGAACAAAGAAATATAATAATAACCATTTATTATTACCTCTAGGGCATATTTCCAACAGTCTCCCACTTGCACTAGAGTCAATAATCTAGTTACATTGTGATGAATCGAACACCCATTGCGTCCTGGTGTTGATTATGTTTTGCTCTAGGGAGAGGTTTAGTCAACGGATCTGCTACATTCAGGTCCGTATGTACTTTACAAATATCTATGTCTCCATTTTGAACACTTTCACGAATGGAGTTGAAGCGACGCTTGATATGCCTGGTCTTCCTGTGAAATCTGGGCTCCTTCGCAAGGGCAATAGCTCCAGTGTTGTCACAGAAGAGAGTCATCGGGCCCGACGCATTGAGAATCACCCCCTAGGTCGGTAATGAACTCCTTTATCCAGACTGCTTCCTGTGATGCCTCTAAGGCCGCCATGTACTCCGCTTCACATGTAGATCCCGCCACGACGCTTTGCTTGCAACTGCACCAACTTACTGCTCCTCCATTCAAAATATACACGTATCCGGTTTGTGACTTCGAGTCATCCAGATCTGTGTCGAAGCTAGTGTCGACGTAACCCTTTACGACGAGCTCTTCGTCACCTCCATAAATGAGAAATATATCCTTAGTCCTCTTTAGGTACTTCAGGATATTCTTGACCGCTGTCCAGTGTTCCATGCCGGGATTACTTTGGTACCTTCCTACCAAACTTACGGCAAGGTTTACATCAGGTCTGGTACACAGCATGGCATACATAATAGACCCTATGGCCGAGGCATAGGGGATGACACTCATCTTTTCTCTATCTTCTGCCGTGGTCGGGCATTGAGCCGTGCTCAATTGCACACCTTGCAATACAGGCAAGAACCCCTTCTTGGACTGATCCATATTGAACTTCTTCAATATCTTGTCAAGGTACGTACTCTGTGAAAGACCAATGAGGCGTCTCGATCTATCTCTATAGATCTTGATGCCTAATATATAAGCAGCTTCTCCAAGGTCCTTCATTGAAAAACACTTATTCAAATAGGCCTTAATACTTTCCAAGAATTCTATATCATTTCCCATCAATAGTATGTCATCCACATATAATATGAGAAATGCTACAGAGCTCCCACTCACTTTCTTGTAAACACAGGCTTCTCCATAAGTCTGTATAAACCCAAACGCTTTGATCATCTCATCAAAGCGAATGTTCCAACTCCGAGATGCTTGCACCAGCCCATAGATTGAGCGCTGGAGCTTGCATACTTTGTTAGCATTCTTAGGATCGACAAAACCTTCCGGCTGCATCATATACAATTCTTCCTTAAGGAAGCCATTAAGGAATGCCGTTTTGACGTCCATCTGCCATATCTCATAATCATAGTATGCGGCAATTGCTAACATGATTCGGACGGACTTCAGCTTCGCTACGGGTGAGAAAGTCTCATCGTAGTCAACCCCTTGAACTTGTCGATAACCCTTAGCGACAAGTCGAGCCTTATAGATGGTCACATTACCATCCGCGTTTGTCTTCTTCTTAAAGATCCATTTATTTTCTATGGCTCGCCGATCATCGGGCAAGTCAGTCAAAGTCCATACTTTGTTTTCATACATGGATCCTATCTCGGATTTCATGGCTTCTAGCCATTTGTCGGTATCCGGGCCCGCCATCGCTTCTTCATAGTTCGAAGGTTCACCGTTGTCTAACAACATGATTTCCAGGACAGGGTTGCCGTACCACTCTGGTGCGGAACGTGTCCTTGTGGACCTACGAAGTTCAGTAGTAACTTGATCCGAAGCTTCATGATCATCATCATTAACTTCCTCCCCAGTCGGTGTAGGCACCACAGGAACATCTTCCCGCGCTGCGCTACTTTGATGTTCGGAAGGGGTGACTATCACCTCATCAAGTTCCACTTTCCTCCGACTCAATTCTTTCGAGAGAAACTCTTTCTCCAGAAAGGACCCGTTCTTGGAAACGAAGATCTTGCCTTCAGATCTGAGGTAGAAGGTATACCCAATAGTTTCCTGAGGGTATCCTATGAAGACGCATTTCTCCGACTTGGGTTCGAGCTTTTCAGGTTGAAGTTTCTTGACATAAGCATCGCATCCCCAAACTTTTAGAAACGACAGCTTAGGTTTCTTCCCAAACCATAATTCATACGGTGTCGTCTCAACGGATTTCGACGGAGCCCTATTTAAAGTGAATGCGGCAGTCTCTAAAGCATAGCCCCAAAATGAGAGCGGTAAATCGGTAAGAGACATCATAGATCGCACCATATCCAATAGAGTGCGATTACGACTTTCGGACACACCGTTTCGCTGAGGTGTTCCAGGCGGCGTGAGTTGCGAAACGATTCCACATTTCCTTAAGTGCGCTCCAAATTCGTGACTTAAATATTCTCCACCACGATCTGATCGTAAGAATTTTATTTTCCTGTCACGTTGATTCTCAACCTCACTCTGAAATTCCTTGAACTTTTCAAAGGTTTCAGACTTGTGTTTCATTAGGTAGACATACCCATATCTACTTAAGTCATCAGTGAGAGTGAGAACATAACGATATCCTCCGCGAGCCTCAACACTCATTGGACCGCACACATCGGTATGTATGATTTCCAATAAGTTGGTTGCTCGCTCCATTGTTCCGGAGAACGGAGTCTTGGTCATCTTACCCATGAGGCATGGTTCGCACGTGTCAAATGATTCATAATCAAGAGACTCCAAAAGTCCATCTGCATGGAGCTTCTTCATGCGTTTGACACCAGTGTGACCAAGGCGGCAGTGCCACAAGTATGTGGGACTATCGTTATCAACTTTACATCTTTTGGTATTCACACTATGAATATGTGTAACATCACGTTCGAGATTCATCAAGAATAAACCATTGACCAGCGGGGCATGACCATAAAACATATCTCTCATATAAATAGAACAACCATTATTCTCGGATTTAAATGAGTAGCCATCTCGAATTAAATGAGATCCGATACAATGTTCATGCTCAAAGCTGGCACTAAATAACAATTATTGAGGTTTAAAACTAATCCCGTAGGTAGATGCAGAGGTAGCGTGCCGACGGCGATCACATCGACCTTGGAACCATTCCCGACGCGCATCGTCACCTCGTCCTTTGCCAGTCTCCGTTTATTCCGCGGTTCCTGTTTTGAGTTACAAATATGAGCAACCGCACCGGTATCAAATACCCAGGAGCTACTACGAGTACTGGTAAGGTACACATCAATTACATGTATATCACATATACCTTTGGTGTTGCCGGCCTTCTTGTCCGCTAAGTATTTGGGGCAGTTCCGCTTCCAGTGACCACTTCCCTTGCAATAAAAGCACTCAGTCTCAGGCTTGGGTCCATTCCTTGACTTCTTCCCAGTAACTGGCTTACCGGGCGCGGCAACTCCCTTGCCGTCCTTCTTGAAGTTCTTCTTGCCCTTGCCTTTCTTGAACTTAGTGGTTTTATTCACCATCAACACTTGATGTTCTTTTCTGATCTCCACCTCCGCTGATTTCAGCATCGAATATACCTCAGGAATGGTCTTTTCCATCCCCTGCATATTGAAGTTCATCACAAAGCTCTTGTAGCTCGATGGAAGCGACTGAAGGATTCTGTCAATGACCGCGTCATCCGGGAGATTAACTCCCAGCTGAGACAAGCGGTTGTGTAACCCAGACATTCTGAGTATGTGCTCACTAACAGAACTATTTTCCTCCATTTTACAGCTGAAGAACTTGTCGGAGACTTCATATCTCTCGACCCGGGCATGAGCTTGGAAAACCATTTTCAGCTCTTCGAACATCTCATATGCTCCATGTTTCTCAAAACGCTTTTGGAGACCCGGTTCTAAGCTGTAAAGCATGCCGCACTGAACGAGGGAGTAATCATCAGCACGTGATTGCCAAGCGTTCATAACGTCTTGGTTCTCTGGGATTGGTGCTTCACCTAGCGGTGCTTCTAGGACATAATTTTTCTTGGCAGCTATGAGGATGATCCTCAGGTTCCGGACCCAGTCCGTATAGTTACTGCCATCATCTTTCAGCTTGGTTTTCTCTAGGAACGCGTTGAAGTTGAGGACAACGTGGGCCATTTGATCTACAAGACATATTGCAAAGATTTTAGACTAAGTTCATGATAATTAAGTTCATCTAATCAAATTACTCAATGAACTCCCAGTCAGATAGACATCCCTCTAGTCATCTAAGTGAAACATGATCCGAGTTAACTAGGCCGTGTCCGATCATCACGTGAGACGGACTAGTCAAGATCGGTGAACATCTCCATGTTGATCGTATCTTCTATACGACTCATGCTCGACCTTTCGGTCCTCCGTGTTCCGAGGCCATGTCTGTACATGCTAGGCTCGTCAAGTCAACCTAAGTGTATTGCGTGTGTTCCGAGGCCATGTCTGTACATGCTAGGCTCGTCAACACCCGTTGTACGCGAACGTTAGAATCTATCACACCCGATCATCACGTGGTGCTTCGAAACAACGAACCTTCACAACGGTGCACAGTTAGGGGGAACACTTTCTTGAAATTATCATAAGGGATCATCTTACTTACTACCGTCGTTCTAAGCAAATAAGATGCAAAACATGATAAACATCACATGCAATCAAATAGTGACATGATATGGCCAATATCATTTTGCTCCTTTGATCTCCATCTTCGGGGCGCCATGATCATCTTTGTCACCGGCATGACACCATGATCTCCATCATCGTGTCTTCATGAAGTTGTCACGCCAACGATTACTTCTACTTCTATGGCTAACGCGTTTAGCAATAAAGTAAAGTAATTTACATGGTGTTATTCAATGACACGCAGGTCATACAAAATAATAAAGACAACTCCTATGGCTCCTGCCGGTTGTCATACTCATCGACATGCAAGTCGTGATTCCTATTACAAGAATATGATCAATCTCATACATCACATATATCATTCATCACATCTTCTGGCCATATCACATCACATAGCACATGCTGCAAAAACAAGTTAGACGTCCTCTAATTGTTGTTGCAAGTTTTTACGTGGCTTGTATAGGTTTCTAGCAAGAACGTTTCTTACCTACGTAAAACCACAACGTGATATGCCAATTTCTATTTACCCTTCATAAGGACCCTTTTCATCGAATCCGTTCCGACTAAAGTGGGAGAGACAGACACCCGCTAGCCACCTTATGCAACTAGTGCATGTCAGTCGGTGGAACCTGTCTCACGTAAGCGTACGTGTAAGGTCGGTCCGGGCCGCTTCATCCCACAATACCGCCGAAACAAGATAAGACTAGTAGCGGCAAGAAGAATTGGCAACATCTACGCCCACAACTGCTTTGTGTTCTACTCGTGCATAGTAACTACGCATAGGCCTGGCTCATGATGCCACTGTTGGGGATTGTAGCAGAATTTTAAAATTTCCTACGCATCACCAAGATCCATCTATGGAGTATACTAGCAACGAGGGGAAAGGAGTGCATCTACATACCCTTGTAGATCGCGAGCGGAAGCGTTCCAATGAACGGGGTTGATGGAGTCGTACTCGCCGTGATCCAAATCACCGATGACCGAGTGCCGAACGGACGGCACCTCCGCGTTCAACACACGTACGGAGCAGCGACGTCTCCTCCTTCTTGATCCAGCAAGGGTGGAAGGAGAGGTTGATGAAGATCCAGTAGCACGACGGCGTGGTGGTGGATGTAGCGGGATCTCGGCAGGGCTTCGCCAAGCCTCTGCGAGAGGGAGAGGTGTTGCAGGGGAGGAGGGAGGCGCCAAAGGCTGTAGTGTTGCTGCCCTCCCTCCCCCCTTTATATAGGCCCCTGGGAGGGGGGGCGCCGGCCAAGAACCCATCTATGGGGGGGCGGCCAAGGGGGGAAACTTCCCCCCCAAGTCAAGTGGGGCGCCCCTCCACCCTAGGGTTTCCAACCCTAGGCGCAGGGGGGAGGCCCATGGGGGGCGCCCCAGCCCACTAAGGGCTGGTTCCCTTCCCACTTCAGCCCATGGGGCCCTCCGGGATAGGTGGCCCCACCCGGTGGACCCCCGGGACCCTTCCGGTGGTCCCGGTACAATACCGATAACCTCCGAAACTTTCCCGGTGGCCGAAACTGGACTTCCTATATATAATTCTTCACCTCCGGACCATTCCGGAACTCCTCGTGACGTCCGGGATCTCATCCGGGACTCCGAACAACTTTCGGGTTTCCGCATACTCATATCTCTACAACCCTAGCGTCACCGAACCTTAAGTGTGTAGACCCTACAGGTTCGGGAGACATGCAGACATGTCCGAGACGCCTCTCCGGTCAATAACCAACAGCGGGATCTGGATACCCATGTTGGCTCCCACATGTTCCACGATGATCTCATCAGATGAACCACGATGTCGAGGATTCAATTAATCCCGTATACAATTCCCTTTGTCAATCGGTATGTTACTTGCCCGAGATTCGATCGTCGGTATCCCAATACCTTGTTCAATCTCGTTACCGGCAAGTCTCTTTACTCGTACCGTAATGCATGATCCCGTGGCTAACTCCTTAGTCACATTGAGCTCATTATGATGATGCATTACCGAGTGGGCCCAGAGATACCTCTCTGTCATACGGAGTGACAAATCCCAGTCTCGATCCGTGCCAACTCAACAGACACTTTCGGAGATACCCATAGTGTACCTTTATAGTCACCCAGTTACGTTGTGACGTTTGGCACACCCAAAGCACACCTACGGTATCCGGGAGTTGCACGATCTCATGGTCTAAGGAAAAGACACTTGACATTGGAAAAGCTCTAGCAAACGAACTACACGATCTTTGAGCTATGCTTAGGATTGGGTCTTGTCCATCACATCATTCTCCTAATGATGTGATCCCGTTATCAATGACATCCAATGTCCATAGTCAGGAAACCATGACTATCTGTTGATCAACGAGCTAGTCAACTAGAGGCTTACTAGGGACACGTTGTGGTCTATGTATTCACACATGTATTACGATTTCCGGATAACACAATTATAGCATGAACAATAGAAAATTATCATGAACAAAGAAATATAATAATAACCATTTATTATTGCCTCTAGGGCATATTTCCAACAGCAGTTGCCCGCCGCGGAGAGGGCAAGTGCATGCGCCATTGCCGCCTCGTACCGAGCCTCCTCTTCCTCCGCCGCCTCCGCCCTGCGCCGCTCGTCCTCCTCGCTCTCCCGGTAGACGGCCGCAAGGGCCGCCTGGTCCTCCTCGCGGACGACGAGCGTCGGCGGCGGCGAGCTCCGGTCGACCTCGCGCACGCCCCGTCGCCTTGCCTCCTCGTGATCGAAGGCGACCACCTCGCCCAGTTGGGCGAGTCGGATGCGTAGGCGGCCTCGCGGCGCTGCTCCGGCGTTAGCACCTCCTCCGCATGAGCCCGAGCCGTCCGCGGCACCGCCGGCACTGGGATCCTATGGGATCCAGATGCCAGTCGTGCGGCAGTGTCACGTCGGGATACGGTAGAGGCTGCCGGTGCTGCCAGTACCACTCCGTCTGGTGCACTCACGTTCACGCGTTGCCTCTGCCGGCGAGGCGCCGACGCCGGCGGAGGCAGAGAAACTCTGAGGGGAAAGGGGTGGCGGGGGCCTTGCCCTTGGCCTTGCTGCCGCTTGCGCCGGAGAAGAGGCCCATCTCGCTGTGGTTGTGGTGGAAAGGATTTGCCGGCGACGGGGGAGCAAAGCTTGGCAGATGTGGACGACGAGTTTGGATGAGGACGGCCCCGCCGCACGGTCGGCTTAAAAAAGGACGAGCGCCGTCGCTGACACGTGGGCCCGTGGTCATAAATTGAGCTGACCGCGTGGGCAGCGGGTAGTTGGACGGCCGCCATGTGGGGACGCGGCGGACAGCGAGAAGGCGCGCGAAGCGTCCGTTCGGCGTCCGCGCCGACGCATTTGGGCCGCAAATGCGTCGGCGCGGACGCGACGCGGACGTGATTTGGGTTTGGGTCGGCGCGTTGGGCCGCCACTTTTGTCCGTGCCGACCCAAACGGACGCAGGCGGACGAAATGGGTCGGCCCTTTGGAGTTGCTCTTAAATGCCCGGAGGATTACGTTTTTTGCCCGATTTAGGGACAACCCAAAAGTCTGACCCAAGCAGGTCCCGCATAAGGGCATGTACGATGGTGGCATATGAATACCGATGCCTCGTGACAAAAAGTAGTTTGAGGCATCTACATTTATTTATTCTCCCCAATGCAACCTATCACTAGTGGGCCTCATTAAGAAATAGAAAATAAAGACTCATGCATCTCAAATTTTCACTTCAACCTTTTTCAGCTTTTGACATCGGACCACATTTTTTCTTTTCAAGCACCCGCCTCCTGCAGAGGATCCCACTTCCTTATTCGAACCTACTTTACCTGATATCCGATCCTCTAGATGACATGCGAGACATCACCCTGGGGCTATGCATTGTACATGCCCTAAACGGCCCGGCTCATGAAAAGTTTACGGGAGGCTCGTAAACCGCGCTCGCATCCGGTATATATGTCGGTTTCCAGCCAATTTAGGGTATCCCTCCCCTTTCTCCCCTTTCCATCTCCGCCGCAAATCCTCCAAATCAGACGACAAATCGATTCGTCTCGGCAGCATTTTGTCGCGGTTTGCTCGAGCGGATCTGACGATGGGTGCGGGGCATGGCGGCGGCAGGGGTTTCGGCGACCGCGGTGCTTCTGGTGCCACGGTGGGTTCGACGCCCACGGTGGCTTCATCGCCCACAAGCGTGGGAACGACGATGAGGCAGGCGGCTCCAGCCTTCGCCCTCCCGTGTCGGACAGGCAGAGGGAGGCGGCACGCACTCGCGGTGCGAAGTCCCTCAGCGCTGGCTCGCGGGCGTGGGCGAGTTTCCGCCGTCTCTGGAGGCTCTTCAACCCGGCCCTCCAGCGGCTCTGGGCGGCCGAGACCGCGTGGTCGCAGGCAAGGGACGCCGCTGCAGCCGGCGATGCAGCTGCGACCGCGCGCCTGCCAGAGCTCTGGGAGGAGTACCAACTCCAGCAGACGCTCTCCAGCACCCTGATCTACAACACGCTCCACGGCAACGGGCCCCGTCAGCCCAGGACGGCTCCGGCGACGACGGTGACTCCGGCTCCGAAGCGTAGAAGCAAGTACCCCCGTGTAGTACGATGAACTAGTTTCAATTTCCGTTTGAATTATGTTTAATTAAGTTTGTATGAACTATGTTGCAACTCTAGTAATGTTTAATGCCGCGAATTACTCGTTTTATAATCATGTTGAATTCCGATGATGTATGCGGGATCTGCTCTGTTTTGTGTATGTGTCTGTCATCCCGTGAATTTGAATTTGGAGCCCATAAATGAATTTTACAGGCCGGACAGTTACGGGATCTGCTAGAGATTCTCTTACAAACACATACTACAAAGCTGTAAAACAGCAGAGAAGCTCATTCAAGAGAACATAGTGATGCCTTGTTTTTTCAGCGGGAGGGGAGGCCTAAACAAAAAAGCGTCACGGGCCAGCCCAGCCAGCCAGTGACCCAGAAATCTACTCTAGTCTACTCTATCTCGTGGTAATACTATGACGCTAATCGCCGACCTAGTTTTCTCCATGGACCAGATGCATATACGTAGTACTCGTATATAATATACATACATAAGTGGTATTATTCATCGTCCTCCATGGCACGGACTAGGTTACTACACCAGAGCCTCGGCGGCGCACGGTATCGCGACGTGCCCGGCGACAACGAGGAAGTTGGGCCAAGGAATGACTCATCCATTCATACTCCCTCTGTCCCAAGATAAGTGTCTTAATTTTAGTATAAAGTTGTACTAAAGTCAATACACTTATTTTGAAACAGAAAAAATATTATTTTTGTCATGTTAACATGTCATAAGCGTCATAATACAAACCGTACCGAAAAGATAGCCAAATGCCAACCTTTATACACAGAAACACCAGCCAAAAAGTAAGATATAAACAAGACCTACGAATCCTCTGAGTTTGACATCAACGTCCGTCATCTGCGCGTGGACCTTCAAGGTGGCTCGCTAATAAAGGCGAAGCCATTGCCGCTGAAAGAATCAAACCAGACAACACCTCGGACACGCCATCAAACTTCAGGTCTGGCACCCCGCACGACTAAACGTCGGAGGAGGAAAACCCTATACGCTACTAATGCCTAAAAACGATACACACACGTGAATCTGGCGACCCCCTCACCACCGACAACCGAGGTCGGCGGCGGAGGGAAGCGAGATCGCCTTTCTTTCTTCTCCTAGAAGGCAATAGTTAATTGATCCATCCATATATTCAACAGCGAAGCAATCTCACGGCCTACACTGCCATGTGTTCATATATATTCCGCAAAAAAAAAGTGTTAATATATATTCCGTTGACAGCCTAAAAGAATATGATTTTTTTTGGCATCCAGCGCAGCACCGTCCGCATCTACACAACGGGCGTATTATTGTACTATACAACCAGTACAATACAAGAGACGATAATAGTACAGTACACAACTATAGTACTAACAATAAATAAATAAATAAAAAGGAGGGGGCGAAAAGGCACTGATTAATTGATTATTGGGCACCGCCCGTCCGCAGGTGGCTGATATTCCTATCCCACCCGCGCCCCATCGCCACGACCGTCCTATACTCCCCCCAACGGAAAGCCCAGATAAATTCGCCCGCCCGCCGCCGCCGCCGCCTCCCCTCCTCCCCCTCCTGCCCTCGCTCCCGAGCCTCCGCCGCCGCACCGGCGGCCGTGGGCGGGACGGACGGGCGCCGCGCCTCCTCGCCTGGTAAGCCCGGTTTCTCCGCTTCGTTTCTACTTCCTCCCCTTCCTTCCCCGTCGAGATCGGCTCGCTTCGGATCAGCCGCGCCGCCGGGATTCCGCCGCGCCGTCCATTGCCCCACCCGCTCCCCTCCGCAGCCGGTCAACGGGCGGGCGGATGGGGAGCCATGGGCGAAGCTGCTTGTTATTTTGCTTATTTTTATTATTGTCAGCAACCTCTCCATCCCCCTTTTTTGTGACCCGGACGGGCGACTTTCCCGGCGCTGCCTGTCGAATTGCCGCTGGCGGCTCCCGATTCCCGGTGCCGACGGGAGCATCTGACTCTCCTTATCTTTTGCTCTGCTCGTGGCCAGCCATGGACGACGGGGACATCGACTTCTCCAACCCGGAGACGTTCCTGTGCGAGGCCATGGGCAACGACCCGCCGGCCAGCTGCTCCATGGGGACCTACTTCGACGACATCCTCAACGGCGACACCGACCACCTCGCCTGCACCCACACCCACACCTGCAACCCGCCCGTGCACGACCTCGCGCACCACACCCACACCTGCGTCCACGTCCACACCAAGATCCTCTCCGCCTCCGACGACGCCGCCGAGACCTCCGAGTCGCTGCCGGAGAGCAAGAAGCAGCGCCCCTCCGGTAACCGCGCGGCCGTCAGGAAGTACCGCGAGAAGAAGAAGGCCCACACCGCGCTGCTCGAGGAGGAGGTGGCTCACCTCAAGGCTGTCAACCAGCAGCTCGTCAAGAAGCTCCAGAGCCACTCCGCGCTCGAGGCCGAGGTCGCCAGGCTCCGCTGCCTGCTTGTTGACATCAGAGGGAGGATCGAGGGGGAGATTGGCACCTTCCCTTACCAGCGGACGGTCAAAAGCAACGATTTTGTCGACCAGGGGAGCTTTCTCGGTGGTGCCCAGGTTATGAATTCCTGCGGTTTCAGATGCAACGATCAGCTGTACTGCAATCCAGGAATGCAGCAGGCCAGAACTATGGACGACGATGGTGTTATGAGTGGCCAGGTTTTGGGGCAAGGTGCTGGTGACTCTATGGGCTGTGTAAAACCAGGTTCTTTAAACCCCCCAGGCTGCCGTGGGGGCCAAATGCTGTAAACAGGTCGAGGTTAGTTATGCTTCTCTTTTGCCATTTTTTCTGCATCCAGCAACATCAATTTACTTTCTATGTGTTTTAGTATGTTTGAACTCTCAACAAGTGTGCAAATGGGCAGATTTTGATGTGGCGACTTGGTGTGTTAGTTGTTTTGGCCTAACTATAGGATCCTGGCGCTTATATTATCTACCTATAGCCAGTGATATGTCTCTGGCTTTAGTTTGGGCTTATAGAAGAAGCTGGGGAGGGGGCAGCTTATTTCCACAGCCAGCCAGAAGTCCCAAAAGAACTGGCCCTAAAGCCACTGTGGATTTGATTGATACTAGATCTAACAACTGTTTCATTTGGTTTGCACAAACATTCTTTTGAATGACAATATCATGTGGTTTTATTAGAAATGAATTAGCAGTATGGTTTGCATGCAAACAGTGCTTGGCTGCTGCTTGCTTAACTTTTCAGTTATCACATTCACAGACCGATTGGACAAGCAATAATTGTGCATTTCCATCTATCTTTCTGATCATAGCCATCTTTGGTGTCAATTGATATTGAAAGTCCGAAACTACAAGCACATAGTTTAGGTTGTTCACAACAATAGTCTGCATTAGTTTGTGTTTATAAAATCAGTACCACTGGTGGTTAATTTAGGTTGCTAGAAATGTCTCCAGCGAAAGTACTGTTTCTGTCTCAAACATTCCGGCTGCCACCTGTGCACTGCTTTCAGTGTGTAGCATATTTCCAAAAATCAGAATTCATAATTCCTATGATTCAAGGTTTTTGGACAAAGTTTCAAACTAGTAAAAACAGTTTCTCATGTAGCGCCTCGAATGCACCGATACTTCAGGAAACTAGCGAATCGGTATCGGATACCGTATCCGATACCGATACGCCCCCGATACGTATCCAAGGAGTATCCATTAATAAACGGTTTAAAACAATTCAGATACTTGAAGGATACTTTTTCAGTTTGTTTTGGATACGGCCCAGC
The DNA here is from genome assembly GCF_018294505.1 of Triticum aestivum. Taxonomy (NCBI): domain Eukaryota; kingdom Viridiplantae; phylum Streptophyta; class Magnoliopsida; order Poales; family Poaceae; genus Triticum; species Triticum aestivum. The sequence goes on from NC_057814.1 coordinate 619,507,538, forward strand.
CCATCTAAGAGACCACTCAGCCCAGCTTAGAGGCAGACAGCAACCCTAGTACCCCAATGCCCCCTTCCTTTCCCTCCCAGTTTTCTTTCCTCCCTCCCGAGTTCACACCAGGCGGCGGCTGGTGGCTGCGTACCTAGCAGCTACTCACCCAGGGCGGGCGGCAGCGGCGTCTAGCCAGCGACGAGCTGCTACTCCTCACCAACGCCTCTTCTCCTTTTTCCTGCCCAGCCAAGCTCATCCTCTCTTCTTTCTCCTCTGATCTGTGAAGATCTCATTTTTCTCATCTCCTCCAGATGGCTCCTCCTGCTGAACCTCCTACTGTACCTACAAATCTAAGGGCACCATTGTGGAGCCATGTTCAAATCATAGAGAAATCACCTGGAGGGGGCAACACTAAATGGAAATGTGACTACTGTGGTCATGAAGCTTTGAGTAGCTACTCTAGAGTTTCTGCTCATTTGCTAAAGAAGACAGGGAACCATGGAATCCATGCATGTAAAAAGGCCACGGTTGACATTCTGAATCCCTTTTAAAAAAAAAAATAGTAAAACGTATCCGTATTGGCACTTTTTCAAAATGACGAATTTACGTATCCGTATTGGCCCGATACTGATACCCGTATCCGTATCTGTGCATTCGAGTGTAGCGCCACCTCAAAATTTTGTGTTATTATGAAGAGTTCTTTTTTCCAGGTGCTTAATATTAGCATCACTTGTCTTCACGGATTATCGAACAATCTTCTCTCAGAGTTGATCATTTTAGATGCGCTAGTAGTAAATTATGGTTTTGTAATCAGAAACTTGGTTCGGGAACTTGCCCGTGTACGTTATAATGCACCAGCCTTTCCATACTTTTGATTGACTTTAGGTTGTTGTATAGTGGACATTGATGCAGGGCTTTCATCAATATGTGCACCTGATTCTCCACTTGTCAATAGGTATGCTATGCTGATAAGTGATAACAGCATATAGTGGTGGAGTGCCTCCATGATTCTATTACTAGATGCAACTTTTGTTCATCCCTAGTCTTGAAACTTAAAAGTCATCCAATGTCTCTGCAATAATGCCATGTTGTACCAATAGTTCTTATTAGGTGTATCCAGTACTTCCGAGTTGCTATCCACATAGTGTGTGGCTTTTATCTAGGTCAGATACCATGTGCCAACGCCTCTTCTGTCAATTGTCATTGCAATTTATTTGTCTTTATTGTTCTGTCTTTTGAAGTTTCTTAAAGTCGATGCTAACGATTGTTTCAGGACTGAGTAACACATTCTACTGCTTCTTTTCAGGACTCTGAGGTGCTTATCTTCTCCTTGCGAGAGACTATTGGCTTCTCCGTAAAAGGAGGACTGTATAAATTGCTGGCTTCTACCAGAGGGCCGCGTTTGGTTCAAACTGTCGTGTTTGTGGCTCTGTTGCCGATGGTGCCTTCTATGGTGCCTGGGGCGCCACAAGTTCGTTAGCTAGGATGCTATCCAGCCTCAGTAATGTTCTTGGAGTTGGACAGCCTTTGCTCCTAGTCCTAGATGCTCGCTGATAATTAGTAGAACAGACTGCGTTCGAAGGTTTCTTGAATAATTTAGATTTCAGCATCCAGGTTTTGTGGGAAGATTACAAGTTCAGTCTTGGGTAGACCTCAAGTTGGATGTCAGCTGCATGAATTCTTTCGTTGGTATGTATGCCCGTTGTGTTTGTTGTCTACACCGTGCCTATGATCAAAGCAATCGCATGGATTCCATCATTGCTTGGGTGTTATTTGATTCTTAAGGGAATGTTCTGTGCCATGATATATTATTTGTACAAAGTAACCTCTGCAGAAATGGGGTTGGTTTGGAGGGTCGTATTGCCGCCCAGTTTGTCTCTGTGGTTCAATATTTACTGAAAAGTTGTGGTCTCTTTTACTAAAATGGTGTATTTTTCTTCAGAATTTTTAACCCTTTTAAGTATGAGCTAGTTTATCGAGAAAATAATATCAATACCTTTAATACCAAATACATGGAACATGAAAATAGATTCCATAATGAATCTATCATTACTGATTTGGTATTCTATTGGTCAAACATAAAAAACGTTTGACTTTGGCTTAAATCTTGGAATGGAGAGTACCTGTAAAAAATTGCATGTCCTGGCCAAGATTCACTTCTGTTCTAGTAGATCTATACAACCTTGTGTGGTATCTCTTCTATTCTCAGTCACATGTACACTAGTGTAAAAGGTGCTCTTATATTATGGAACGGAGTAGATCTTAATCTTCGGCTGGTCTCCTCCTAATTGCCATGAGCATCAACTTGAGATGAGCACCTCCTCCTTGACTCACATGGCTGCTTAGGTCACCGCCACTCATGTTCCATGTTCTCGATCGCCATGAGCACCTCCTACTCCGGGCCTTCCTACTTGACTCACTTTGCATCCACGCCCCATCACACACTTGATCTCAGGGAGACCAATAATGGTCACCGCTCTCCATGCTCTCGATTGCCATGACCACCTCCACCTATAGTTTTGATCCCTCCTCCTCGACTCACCTGGACACTCATGCTGCCAGCGCTACCACTCCTCCCACCATACCCAGCGGACCAACATATGTAACCATGCTTCGATCACACCTGATCTCCGAGAGGCCAACACGATGGACACCAATCCCACCCCCTCCACTTACCGAGCACCTCCGGAGCCATGCCCTCCTCCCCGTCTCACCTAACCTATCAAGTCACCGCCATATCCAATTGACAAGTATTTGCAACAAAACTCCAATCACACTCAATCTCTGGGGGACCAACTATGCTTAGTGGTATTGCTTCTTCCATGTATTCTTCAGCAAATTTGGCCTGGCGGGGTCTAGAGCGAATTTCGCCATAGTCTCCACGGAGGTTCTGTTGATCGTGATGCCCGTGAGGACATCGCCTACTCCCTTGAGCGGTCGTCAAGGTGCTGTTAGGCAATGTACATCTTATTGTAGTTTCACTTTGTCATCTAGGGTTATATGTCCATCATGGCTTACTGTTCGCGGATGAAGTCTCTCGCTGACAAACTCCGCAATCTCCTTTTTGCCAGTGATGTGCAACGAACTCATACACATGATTCTTGACAATTAGTGCAAAGATCTTCAATATTCTATCTTGCACCTCATGCACACTCAAGTACAACCATCGTTCCTCGAGTTGTGCCCCTTTATCTCCAGGCAAGCGTCATGACTCACCTACTCTGCCTAGCTATGGACGCAGTCTGTGCTGGTCATGCAATAGTCATCATGTCACCTTCTCCTGGCACGCCCCTGCCCATGCCGACGCTTTATGACTCGGTCACTCCTCCTGATTGCGGTGGCTTTATGACTCGTGGCTCTTCATGTGTACCTTGTTGTCATAGCATCTTGGGTTAATGAAAACAGACAGATTTGACTTCAGCACAAAATGATCTGAATCTGAAAATATTTTTAAAAATAACCCATTTTCATGACGCCCTAGGTTGGGGCGCCATGCTAGATAGCATGAAGCTTGCACCGGGGTGCCATGCTAGATTACACGATATCTACCTTCACCAAGGGTTTCATGGTATCTAGCATGGAGCCCCAAGCCTGGGCATCATGAAAAAAAGGTCATTCTGTGAAATATTTTCAGAACTGGTTCATTTTGTGATGAAGTTTCAGAAAAAGGGTCAAATCTGTCCATTTTCATGTGTTTTGGCACCCCATGCCCCAATCAATGACGGCCACTCAAGTGTCCACCGTCATGCCGCACTCAATGATACCCACGTTGATGCCCGCCACCATGTCACAGTATTTTCCACCCCCGCTTGCGTACCACTATGACCTGATACTTCTCCAGGTTTCGAGCAAAGTCCATCAACTCCCACGCTTGTGTTGACATTGGTCCTCAACAATGGCACATTCTCACATATGTTAAACAACTTTGTCAAGTTTTCGTCCATCCTCCTACTCCTCTTCTCAAATCGTTATGGGCAATGGTGCAACTTGACCAATCTCCCTATTACCCACACTTGACACTTATGACGAGATCCATCTTGTTTATCATATGATTTAACAAGGCATGTGTTGCTATGCTTTCCACTTTTTGAGTCTGATTTGAATTCTTTTTGTCATATCTGGTGTAGGCTTCTCACCTTTAACTCTACTATTCTGAATATGAGGCCTTATTACACTGCTTGAGAGCGTCTAGTTTCTATCTTGCCTGCTTGTTGGCGGCATAGAACATTGACCAACACGGGGTGCACCAAAATGGCCCCTTAGTGCAATCCAAAAGTCCGTCGGCCTCATCATTTTTATGAATTCTCCCACAAGTGATTCAACCATATGATGTGATGTTTTTCATGGAGAGGTGGTGTCAACATAGATGATGTGTGGGTTAAGCATCTGTGTTGGGCCACAAGTGATTCAACCATATGATGCCTTATAGTGAAAGTCATGAATCCCGAGCTAGGTGTGGCATCGGTGCATAAAAATGCATCGAGCGCTAGCATGCAGTTAGCTATGGTATACGTTGTTATTAGTCTGGGTTAAGCATCTGTGTTTAGCAGCTAGTGTTGGAGAACTCTTAGGTGCTTTTTTAGTTTCATGAAATTTCTTTTTCTTTCTATAAGCGCCTACACAAGGGTCTTCCATTGTGGATGCCTAATACCTCTTAAAGCGATTTCTTGTAAAAAGTGTAAACTACATGCGGTTTCCGATGATTTTCTTATCACAGAGAAATAAACAAACGATGCATTTTTGGAGAAGTCCAAAGTCCTTTCTGCAAATTTGTGATGTGGTTTTTTTATTATTAAATTTTTCCTAAATGTCTCCTGTTCTTGAGCTCAACCCAATGGGTTGGCCCGTCTCCATCCTTTTCTTTTTCCTTTTTCTGCGTTCTTTTCTCTTGGGAGGGTTTTGGGTCCTTTCGCATCATGGGCCGAATTGTCAGAGGTGGATGCAACTGCGAGAGTTCAGAGGGACGTGTGCAATGGTGCGGCAACAATGACAAAGCCTAGTGAGGACCAAACTGTAATGCGGTACATCGCCGGACATAAACACATGCTCACCACCAAAGCCCCGAGCCCTATGTGGACCCATGACATGGGCACGAGCACTAGCCATACTAATTGAGGTGACTTCATTCGTCATTGAGCTTCCTTTGCATTTAAATCAGACATGTCTAGTATGTCAATCAGTAAACCTTTGTGCACTCTAGTACAAAAGCATGGATCAGGGAGAAGCAATGGAAGAAGGTTATATCGTGATCGAGGAGCAGGGAGTCAAACAAGGAGGAGGAGAGCTCTAACGAGGAGGCTGGACAGTTCAGACATATTCACTTGGACAGTCCGGTCCTAGGCCTAGAGCAGCCGGACAGAAGGCCGGGACCGAAAGCACCCAAACACTCGCCCAGACCCTCCGGGTCATGGCTAAGCGCACCCAAACGGATCTTAGAATTTGTCCTGGATTGTTGAGGCCCTCATGTCGATGTCGCCAACCGCAAAGTTAACCTGCGGAGGCCCCAACACTCGAACACTGGATTGTTTGGGCACCTACATGCACACAAGAATCATGCCGAAGTGTGTGTACATCCACTCTATCTATCCCTTCACCCCCAAACTATACAAGTCATACCTAGGGTCAGACCTAGAGTTAGCAAAGCGTAAATTAAGAACTTGAACCTCTAATGGGATCAAGGCATTCCTCTTGCGCAGAGGACTCCTATGAAATTCAAGACCCCTAAGGCTCCGTGGAGCTCAAGACCTCCATCTCTTAGGATTTCGGGATAAATTATCCTACGCTTGTCCCTTTCTCCCATTTCGAGTTGTTGGGTCGATAGGACTGGCCGAATAAACTTTATTCGTGAGATGTATGGTTTACTTGAGGCTCTTATGCTTCTATTTGTGTCCTTGTGGTTGTTTGTGTTTAGCCTCTAGCTCTTAGGTCTTGGTGTTCTTCATGGTTCCTTATCCAATTTGTAAATATCCATCAAACCTGCTAAACGATCCGTATCACCGTAATCCGCCCTCTAGTCCACAAGAGTTTTGTTGGACTACCCCCGAATAGATGACCTATAGATAACCAATGAAAATTGGCCTAAATCTTGTTTTGATCTCCGCTCAAACAATGGCGCTCAAGCTCTGCCACTGTGTGCCGATATGATACGCGTGCATGGTGGCAATGGTTCATGGAGGAGTGTGGGAGATGGGTGGCGTGTGCCAAGGTCCATGCGGGCGCGACCTTGTGGCGGCAATGCTCTCGGGTGCGCGGTTGCATCGGTTCAGGTGGTGCGACAACGTCGGTGGTACAGGCACGCCGGCACGGTGGGGGCGGGAGCATGGCAGACATTTATCACCTCCCTCTCAGTAATATTCCCTACAGGCTTTTTTTTCCTCTGGAAAAAGGCGAATATCTAGATAAAAGTCGGTTGCTACTTCTGGTCTATTTTTTAAAATTATTTGAGGATTCTTCTGGTCCATGTTGCAGTATTTCTCATCATGTCGACACCTTTCTAAAAAACAAAACGAAAATTGCACGCAAGCAGCACGTGAGCACAGCTTAATTAAGCGTCTCCAAGCCAAGCAGCTGCTAATCGCGGCCATGGACGACGGGAACCTCGACTGCTCCTCCATGGGCAGCTACTTCGACGACATCCTCATGGACACGGAGCAGGTTGCTTGCACCCATACCCACACCTGCAACCCGCCCGCCCACCACCTCCCCCACACACACACCTGTCTCCACGTCCACTCCAAGATCGCCGCCTCCGCCTCCTCCGACGCCGGCGCGGAGACCCCGGCCGAGTTCGAGGACGCCCACGCCACCTCCAGGAGCAAGAGGCGCCGTCCGTCGGGCAACCAGGCGGCCGTGCGCAAGTACCGGGAGAAGAAGAAGGCGCACACGGCGCTGCTGGAGGAGGAGGCGGCCCGTCTGAGGGCTATGAACGAGCAGCTCGCCAAGAAGGTCCAGGACCACGCCGCGCTCGAGGCCGAGGCGGCCAGGCTCCGATGCCTGCTCGTCGACGTCAGGGGCAGGATCGAAGGGGAGATCGGCGCCTTCCCTTACCACCGCCGGCCGGCCAAGGGCGCCGGTCAGGGCGGTGCCCAGGTTATGAGCTCATGTGATTTCATAGCAACCTGTGAACAACCTCATACGTGTTTTCTTTAATATCAGAGCAGATCTATGCAATGGAGAATATTATTCTCTGAGGTAGTGGGCTAGTGCTGGAGGGCGGTTGACATGGAAGGAGAGAGGACGGTGGCGACAGTCGTCGGTAGGTTGAAGAAAGCGCAAGTTGATCAAAACTTTAGATTTGGCGTCCCACATGGTTTAGTCTTCAGTAGATGTAGATGTACTGTGAGTGTGTACTCACTCTGGTTCTTTTTACTCCCCATTTAAAAAATATTCTGAAATCAAACTTCGTAAATTTTGTAGAAAAAAAAAATCTTGTGAAGTACCTTTTTTTCGACAAACGGTGAATTTTATTGGCTCAAAAAGGAGCATCAAGAGAATACATATCCTAAGAGCACACACCCGGCCTCTGTATAAATAGAATGCACACAGCTAACACCAACACATGCACACAAAAAACACGACAACAACAGCAAAGTCATATTAGACCAAGGCTATGCGTAAGCGAGGAAGAATAAAAAACTCCAAAGAGGTCAGATCCATGATCGGCAAACTAAAACAATGAGCATATCCACACCATCCATCTCATGACACCACACAGACAACGAATTTTTTCAACAGCAACGCCTTCAAGAAGGGAGCAACACTCAAGCATCATTTTCACCAGATCCAACCACCCAGGCTAGGATCTAGGTTTTCACCCTGAAGAATCAATCTGAGCATACCCGAGCAATGCCTTGAACAATGTAACTATGTAAAAACATCGCCATTGCCAGGTATAACCAGCTCGGGTCAGACCAAGACTTTCACCCCAGAGCTCGCGACCTGATGCTTGAGTAGTACCATCTAAGTCATCAAGTTGTGGTATCATCAAGAAGATTACAATTACGACTATAAGCCAGAAGATAATGTCAAATCTTGGAGACGCTGACACCAAGGAGAGCCAGAAGATAATCTCAAATCAGGCAGGACAGGGGAGGGAGATAAATTCACCCGCGGTCACTGTATTTGATCACAAAGTTCACTTTGGTCACTGGATTACGGAATACCCAAATTACGGTGCTTATCATTACATTTGTTAACAGCGCATGTCACCGCGTACGCTGCGTCGCCGTATTTGTCCCACGTGGCATACTGTTTGACTGTTTGACCAGCCACGCAAGCGAGGCGGGGGTTCTTTTGCACTGGCGAGTTGATTTGGGGGCTATTTTGCAAATTTCGCGTTGTATTAAAACCCCCTCCCCCATCGTCCTCCAAATCCCTAGCCATTTTCCTCTTTCGTCGTCGGCCACCAAATCCCTAGCCGGCGTCGTCCTGCCGTCGCCCACTCCCCGCCCAGCACCGCTCACCGCCGGCGTCGCCGCTTCTGCAACGAGTTGTTCTTCCCCTGAAGCATGTCTGCATCGAGCTCCTGCCGCTCTTCTCACCGCGGCGGCGGTCCATTCATCCCCCTCATCTACTGCCCGTGGGGGTGTGGTTCCATGGTGAAGAAGCATGTTTCCGGCACTGAGGATCACCCTGGATGGGTGTACTACCGCTGCCCCAGCCATGGTGTAAGTTCTCTGACATTTGGTCTTGGAAAGCATTGATTTTGCCACATTTGGTCTCTGTTTTTGGCACATTTGGTCTCTGATTTTGCATTCATTTTGACAGAATGGATGCAATTTTTGGCATTGGGAGAGGGAGTATGTTGCTTACTTGGCGGAGAAGATGTTTCTCACTGGAGATAATGCTGTGGATGCAATTGGGTGGTCTGAAGACAGGAGAGAAGAGCTGGAGCGGCGCAATGAAGAGAGAAGAGCTAGAGGGATGATGGCAGTAGGATTCAGGGGTTCATGCTGTGAGGAGAGGAGTGAATCTTTGTTGCAGGTTGGCAGGCAGATTGTTCTTCTGTTGAAGATAGTTGTGGCAGTAGGTGTGCTTGTGTGTGTGCTGTGTGTGATGCTGCTGATGAAGTGATGCAAGTGTTGTGTGTGATGCTGCTGAGGAGAGGAGGAGTGAACTATGTGTGTGATGATGTTGAAGATAGCTTTGGCAGTAGGTGTGCTTGTGTGTGTGCTGTGTGTGACCTGTTGAATTGTTGGTAGTATGAAGATGCTAGTAAGCTAGTAATGTAATGGAACTATGTAGTGTAGTGATGGTGGTGATGAAGAAGTGATCCAAGTGTCCCCTTTTGGTAATGTAATGAAAGTATGTTGTTGATCAATCTATGTTGCATATTATGTCTTTCTGTTGGCCAATATATATGATCACAGTTGGGTTGTTTGCATTACTATATTGTGATCTGACATAATGATAAGTGGTAAGTGACATCAGAAAATGTTGGCAAAATGATAAGCATGTCAAAGATGATCATCACAAGATATGTAACAAAGATGATCACCAGGTTCAAGAAATATATATGACAAGCAACATATATACCAAGCACAACATAGCACCAGGTTAAATAAGATAGTAAAGATCCACCAAAAGCACATGTCTAACAAGCTTAACAGTAAGGTTAAGTTCAGCAGAAGAACTTGACACAGACCAAATTTAAGTTTAACATGACAAGAAACACCAAAATACTGGATTAGTTCACCAGAAGAACTTGATACAGACCAAATTTTCTACTTCCTAGGCTCTCTCAGTTCATCAAACATGCTGACCTTCCTGGTTTTCTTGCTTGTAGAGCCACCTCCCATGTCATGTGCACTTGTAGAGGCCCTCTTAAGCCTGGACCTGTTGTGCTGATCTTCCTTTCTTTTGGCAGCAAGCTCAGAAGCTTTTCTCTTCCTTGCCTCCTCTCTAGCAGCTGCCAGCTCTGCTGTTTTCTTCTCTCTTTGTTGTAGGACAATTGCTCTATTTGCTTCAGCTATTTCCTTCTTCTTTGCAACATTAGCAGCTCTTTTCTGTTGTGTTTCATGCTTCTTTGCTTCTCTTTCTATTACTTTCTTCTTTGCAGCCAGGTCTCTCTTCTCTTGTGCCTCAGCAGCTCTCTTCTCTGCTGCAGCATTTAGTGCCTCCAGTGCAGCATCTCTCTTCTCTGCCATTTCTCTGTCTTTCTCCATCTTCATCTGCCTGAGCTTCATGGCTTGACTACCATCCCTGCTAGCAGTTGTAGTAACATGTGGCATGCTACTGCTCTGAGCTCTTGCTGAGCTAATGAAGCTTGATTCAGGCATGGGTTGCTGAGAAAGTCCAGGTCTCCTAGATGATTGTTGCTCCCTTCTCATCTGTTGTACCATTGTGTCACCAAACACTTCCTGAAAAGATGAAAGTAACATCATTAGAACACTTCACAAGTCATAAATTGTTGTCAATGTGAATATGTAAAGCTTGACAATGATTAAGGAAGACAAACCTGAGTTATTACTGGTTCCTCTTCACTTTCTTCACTGCCTGAATCAACTTCAACTTGATGCACATTCTATTGTTCATCATCTGATGAGTCAACAGGAATAGGAGGAATAGGTTGTGGTTGTGGCACATGCCTCACAGGTGGCAAACCAGCTTTCCTCTTGTTGCAACCTGCTCTGTTGTGACCCTCCTCTTGGCAATGAGAGCAAGTGATGACCACACCATGCCTTGTGAGCTTTTTGCCTCCTCTCTTGTCCTTGGCTTCATGTGGTTGTTTCCTTCTATTCTTCTGATGCCTTCCCTTTTTGTCATTCTTCTTGGGTGGGGGTTTGATCACTGGACCATGCATCTTTTCCCACTCTCTCTCATCTCTGTCTGGCATGATGATAGGCTGGTAGGCTTTCAGAAATGAGGCAATGCTGTAGCATTTGTCAACTAGGTCCTCAGGCTCAATTCTCTCATCTTTGCAGCAAACAACAGAATGATGGCATGGTATGCCATTGAGGTCCCACCTTTTGCAAGTACAACTTAAAGCTTTTATGTCCACTATGTAAGATCTCCCTTTGTTATCAACCTACACAGATGACATAGGGCACTTATTCAATGCAAGAAAACAGGATGAATATGCAAAATGCTAAGTCAGGCTAGATTACCTGGAATATTCCATCCCCTGCAATTTGATGCATGACATGTAGCTGACAAATCATCATTCTTCTCAAGTCTTTTCTTAATTTTGGGGCAAACAGTGCCATCCCATGTTTCTGCTTCCTCTCTCTTGTTGTAGAACCTTGTCATCAACTGCTTTTTTATTGTCATGATCAATGACAATATGGGGAGCTCTCTGGCCTCAAGAATGTACCTAAGCCAACAGTTGGTTCATGTCAGAAGAATATTGTGATGGAGAACTACCTGTTGAATGCTTCATGTGATGAAAAACACAAACAATGATGCAACCTACTTGTTAAACACTTCACAAGCATTATTGAGAAGAATATCACACTTGGGGAACTCTTGTTGATATGCCCTAACCCAAGTGTTGGGGTCCATCCCTGACAGCCATTTCCATGCTTTAAAGTTTATCACTTTAAGCTCTTCCATGTTCTGTTCAAAATCAGAAGGAGTTGTGCTCCTAGCACATTTCCACAGCTGGTTCTTGAGCACTTCACCCCTAAACTGCTGTTGGTAGTTTTGCCACAAGTGCCTGACACAGAACTTGTGCTCTGCATGTGGAAAGTAATCTCTGACAGCTTTGATCAAACCCTAAAAGAAATGTGAAAGACAATGTCAGCATCATGACAAAACAATTGTGGAAGCAGAAACTTTGAAGCATGGAAATGAAAGACAAAGTTATGAAAGTACCTTCTGCTTGTCAGACATAATAGTCCACAGATCAGTTTCAGTAATGACTAGGTCTTGTTTCAGAGAGGATAAGAACCACCTCCAGGTGTCAGTGTTCTCAATGTCAACAATAGCACAAGCAATTGGATAGATGCAATCATTTGGATCTAGGCCAACTGCAGTGAGAAGAACACCTCCATATCTGGTCTTCAAATGGCATCCATCTAGGCAGATTACTGGCCTACAAGCCTGCATAAACCCTCTCTTGCATGGATCCAAAGAGAAATAGCAGTGTAGGAAAGTACCATCTGTATCTGCTGCTAAATAAAATGTGCTCCCTGGATTTGACCTTCTCCATTCATTTGCATAGTCCCAAAGCTTATTGTACTGTTTCTCCTCATCTCCATGGACAATATTAAGAGCCAACCTTTTTGCTCTCCTAATCTTACTCCTTGTAGGCTTCATATTCCATTGTTCCTGCACCACCCTAGAGAAGTTCTTCATGCTCATGTTTTCATCTGCCCTAAATGAGTCCAAATACTTCTCTGCCATGTATGGAGCTGTGAAGCTTTTCACTTGCCATTTCTTGCTGCATGTGTGTTTGTCCACAAGCTTCTTAACCATGAATGCCTTTGTCCTATTGTCATTGGATGCAAATAGATACCAAGGGCACCCCTCCTCACATTTTGCACAAACCCTCATCTTGTCATTAGTTGGCATCTTCAGGTTGACCCTGTTCCTGCATGAGTATTCTTTGATAGCCTTCCTAAGCAGCTGCACATTCTGAAAAACTTGCCCCACATGAAACTTAGGGCTTATTAAATCTTCATCCCTAAATGTCTTGAAGTTCATCTCAATTATTCCTTCATCATCAGAATCTGGCCTTCTTAACTCATCATCTTCTGACACATCCAATTGTTCCTCATTCCTATTCTCCTCTACAGCATCAAAGCAATTGTTCACATACAAGTCATCATCTCCCTCTGATATGGCATAGTCACTATCTGCAATTTCAGGCACATAATCAATGTCACTACCCTCTTCTTCTGAATCTGTTGATCCTCCACTTGCATCATTGTCATGAACATCATCTGCATCCATATTGATAAATGACTTGCCTTTCTCCTTTAGTACTTCAGTTGCTGTCCTGAAACCTTCCCCTGATTCAGGTCTGACCACATTCAATGGCTTCATTGGGCTGATGACTTTTGGGAGATCTTGAATTGGGAACCTAACTACATCATCAAGATCCCTGATAGAATCATCATGTTCCAAAAAAATATCCATGAAATGATGCCCAAATGTCACAAAAGCTCTCATGTTATCTGTGGCATCCTCTCCATTGATCACTCTAAGCCCATTTGTGTTAAGTTGAAGACCTGGCATGCAGTAGTACACTGTCATCTTTCCTTCCTTCTCATACCCTATCTGCTCTATGAGATCATCCACATCTGGGGGTGACCATGTGTTCTTGTCTATGTTATCAAACCAGATGCTCTGCCCTCCATAGTACTTTTTGCTTCTGCCCTGGCCCATGAAAAAACCTCCATGCCATATTTGAACAGAAAACATAGGATCATCATCACCTGCAATCAATAAGTGGAGTTGTTCAGAATAACATTTTCAATCAAAATGTAACTGATTGTGACCGCAAGTTTCTGTCCTAAAAAATGAACACTGATTGTGACCACAAGTTTCTGAATTTAAACATGCATCTCTCCATAATGTCAAACTTATCTGAATGTACCTGAATGTGCCTTAATTTGAACTACTTCAACAAATTATATCAGAATTTAAACAACTTGACATATGCACCAATCAATTCATAATAGAAAAAGACAATGTTATAAAATATTGCATAAATCATTGCCTGCATTGGAAGCAACTCCAACAAAAAGAGCCTGCTTTCATTACAAACTCCTCCCAAATTAGTACTAACCCTACTCAATTCACTACAAACCCTAGCTCTCGTCAACATATCGCATAGTATCTACACACTCCTCCTAAATCAGTCCAGATCGTAGTCAATGCCACCCACACCGAGCAAAAACCCAACCTAAATCCCCAAAAAATCCACCTGCCAAAATCCTATCAAAACCCTAGCACTAACCCCTTTCCCCATAAAATTTTGACCTTCAAATCCATGGAACGGCTGTGGACGATCGGATATGAACGGAAACACGTGAATAAAAGCTGGTGCGGGAGAGGGTCGCGGGTTCTTACTGTAATGCGGCGGCGGTCCGTGCTCCGGGCGACGAACAGGGGCCATCGCCAGAGCAGACGCGCGACGCTACCTTCCGATCTCCTTCGACCAGACGACGGCACGACCTCTTGAAGCCTCGCTCCCGACGACACGAGCAGTCGCCGGTCACCTCCGCTGCCGATCACCGCCTCCCGACGAGAGGAAACCAAGCGTCTCCCTGCCTCGACCGCAACTAACAAAGAAACAGAGCAGGGGAGGAGCTTTATGCAAAACAGAGGCAGCCAGGACGCGAAATTTGCAAAATAGTGTTGGGGAACGTAGTAATTTCAAAAAAATTCCTACGCATACGCAAGATCATGGTGATGCATCGCAACGAGAGGCGAGAGTGTTGTCCACGTACCCTCGTAGACTGACAGCGGAAGCGTTATCACAACGCGGTTGATGTAGTCGTACGTCTTCACGATCCGACCGATCAAGTACCGAACGCACGGCACCTCCGAGTTCTACAAACGTTCAGCTCGATGACGTCCCTCGAACTCCGATCCAGCCGAGTGTTGAGGGAGAGTTTCGTCAGCATGACGGCGTGGTGACGATGATGATGTTCTACCGACGCAGGGCTTCGCCTAAGCTCTGCTACGATATTATCGAGGTGTAATATGGTGGAGGGGGGCACCGCACACGGCTAAAAGATCAATAGATCAATTGTTGTGTCTATGGGGTGCCCCCCCGCCCCCGTATATAAAGGAACAAGGGAGGAGGAGGCCGGCCCTAGGAGGGGGCGCACCAAGTGTGGAGTCCTACTAGGACTCCCTAGTCCTAGTAGGATTCCACCTCCCATATGGAATAGGAAAAGAGGAAGGGAAAAAGAGAAGGAAGGAAGGGGGCGCCCCCCTTCCCTAGTCCAATTCGGACCAGACCAAGGGGAGGGGTGCGGCCACCCTTGAGGCCCTTTTTCTTCTTTCCCGTATGGCCCAATAAGGCCCAATACGTATTCCCATAACTCTCCGGTACTCCAAAAAATACCCGAATCACTCGGAACCTTTCCGAAGTCCGAATATAGTCGTCCAATATATCGATCTTTACGTCTCGACCATTTCGAGACTCCTCGTCATGTCCCCGATCTCATCCGAGACTCCGAACTCCTTCGGTACATCAAAACTCAATAAAACTGTCATCGTAACGTTAAGCGTGCGGACCCTACGGGTTCGAGAACTATGTAGACATGACCGAGACACCTCTCTGGTCAATAACCAATAGCGGCACCTGGATGCCCATATTGGCTCCCACATATTCTACGAAGATCTTTATCGGTCAGACCGCATAACAACATACGTTGTTCCCTTTGTCATCGGTATGTTACTTGCCCGAGATTCGATCGTCGGTATCTCGATACCTAGTTCAATCTCGTTATTGGCAAGTCTCTTTACTCGTTCCGTAATACATCATCCCGCAACTAACTCATTAGTCACAATGCTTGCAAGGCTTATAGTGATGTGCATTACCGAGTGGGCCCAGAGATACCTCTCCGACAATCGGAGTGACAAATTCTAATCTCGAAATACGCCAACCCAACAAGTACCTTTGGAGACACCTGTAGAGCACCTTTATAATCACCCATTTACGTTGTGACGTTTGGTAGCACACAAAGTGTTCCTCCGGTAAACGGGAGTTGCATAATCTCATAGTCATAGGAACATGTATAAGTCATGAAGAAAGCAATAGCAACATACTAAACGATCGGGTGCTAAGCTAACGGAATGGGTCAAGTCAATCACGTCATTCTCCTAATGAGGTGATCTCGTTAATCAAATGACAACTCATGTCTATGGCTAGGAAACATAACCATCTTTGATTAACGAGCTAGTCAAGTAGAGGCATACTAGTGACACTCTGTTTGTCTATGTATTCACACATGTATTATGTTTCCGGTTAATACAATTCTAGCATGAATAATAAAAATTTATCATGATATAAGGAAATATATAATACTTTATTATTGCCTCTAGCGCATATTTCCTTCAAATAGCCCCCCAAATCAACTCGCCAGTGCAAAAGAACCCCCGCCTCGCTTGCGTGGCTGGTCAAACAGTCAAACAGTACGCCACGTGGGACAAATACGGCGACGCAGCGTATGCGGTGACCTGCGCTGTTAACAAATGTAATGATAAGCACCGTAATTCGGGTATTCCGTAATCCAGTGACCAAAGTGAACTTTGTGATCAAATACAGTGACCGCGGGTGAATTTATCTCCAGGGGAGGGGACTCAATCCTCGCGAGTTCCTTGATCGAGGCGCATGTATCTGGCTCTCCTTGGTGTCAGCTTCTCTAAGATTGTGATCTGTCAAATCTTGGAGAAGCTAACACCATCGAAGTCATCAAATTACGACTATAAGTCATCAAGGAGATTACAATTCAGAGACGCCAACAACCACATTTGAGAGATCACAGTCTTGGAGAAGCTGCCACCAAGGAGAGGCAGTAGATAATCTCAAATCCGTCTGGAAAGAGGAGATGACTCAATACTCGTGAGTTCCCTGACCAAGGCACATCTATCTTAGCTTCATCGGGTGGAAAAGGCACTGGAGAACAAAATAACACAATGACATCATCACCTCCATAGGACATGGTCGGTCACTTTGACAAAGTAAAGATAAAATGAGGCATGTACTAAAACTCCACATGCCCACCTCCGATGCCAAACAACATCCTTGGAACGAGGAGGGAACGGGGAGGTCTTATTCGACGCCACTAATGGCACCATTGTCTCACTACCACCATCTAGACACCTAGTCTTTACCCTAAGTCCCTAAATAAAGCTGGGCGATCAGAGACTAGGCACACACCGCATACCGAGTTCACCCCACCTCACCGATGCGAGAAGGCACCTGGAAGCGAGGGAACTGGCGGTGGAAGCCCTAAGGATGAACTCTAGTTGCACCTGTTTTTTTCTCTCTGGTGGAGGCGCACCTGTTCGTGCATGGCGGCTATCCTTGCTTGGTCTTGCAGAACTCACAGGGGCACGCACCTGCCCCGATGCGTCGGCCGCCCGATTGCCTCGCAATCTGCAAAGTCGTTGGTTCTGTGATGACCGTACCACTCTGGTGCGGATCTTACTCTGGTTGACCTACGAGGTTCAGTAATAACTTTATCGGAAGTTCCATGATCATCATCATTAACTTCCTCACTAATTGGTGTAGGAGTCACAGGAACAGATTTCTGTGATGAACTACTTTCCAATAAGGGAGCAGGTACAGTTACCTCATCAAGTTCTACTTTCCTCCCACTCACTTCTTTCGAGAGAAACTCCTTCTCTAGAAAGGATCCATACTAAGCAGCGAATGTCTTGCCTTCAGATCTGTGATAGAAGGTGTACCCAACTGTCTCCTTTGGGTATCCTATGAAGACACATTTCTCCGATTTGGGTTTGAGCTTATCAGGATGAAACTTTTTCACATAAGCATCGCAACCCCAAACATTAAGAAACGACAACTTTGGTTTCTTGCCAAACCACAGTTCATAAGGCGTTGTCTCAACGGATTTTGATGGTGCCCTATTTAACGTGAATGTAGCTGTCTCTAATGCATAACCCCAAAACGATAGTGGTAGATCGGTAAGAGACATCATATATTGCACCATATCTAATAAAGTACGGTTACGATGTTCGGACACACCATTACATTGTGGTGTTCCAGGTGGCGTGAGTAGTGAAACAATTTCACATTGTTTTAACTGAAGGCCAAACTCGTAACTCAAATACTCTTCTCCACGATCAGATCGTAGAAACTTTATTTTCTTGTTATGATGATTTTCCGCTTCACTCTGAAATTATATGAACTTTTCAAATGTTTCAGACTTCTGTTTCATTAAGTAGATATACCCATATCTGCTCAAATCATCTGTGAAGGTCAGAAAATAATGATACCTGCTACGAGCCTCAATATTCATCGGGCCACATACATCTGTATGTATGATTTCCAACAAATCTGTTGCTCTCTCCATAGTTCCGGAGAACGGCGTTTTAGTCATCTTGCCCATGAGGCATGGTTCGCAAGCATCAAGTGATTCATAATCAATTGATTCCAAAATCCCACAGTATAGAGTTTCTTCATGCGCTTTACACCAATATGACCTAAACAGCAGTGCCACAAATAAGTTGCACTATCATTATTAACTTTGCATCTTTTGGCTTCATTATTATGAATATGTGTATCACTACGATCGAGATCCAACAAACCATTTTCGTTGGTGTGTATGACCATAGAAGGTTTTATTCATGTAAACAGAACAACAATTATTCTCTAATTTAAATGAATAACCGTATTGCAACAAACATGATCAAATCATATTCATGCTCAACGCAAACACCAAATAACACTTATTTAGTTTCAACACTAATCCCGAAAGTATAGGGAGTGTGCGATGATGATCATATCAATCTTGGAACTACTTCCAACACACATCGTCACCTCACCTTTTACTAGTCTCTGTTTATTCTGCAACTCCCGTTTTCGAGTTACTGCTCTTTAGCAACTGAACCAGTATCAAATACTGAGGGGTTGTTATAAACACTAGTAAGTACACATCAATAACATGTATATCCAATATACCTTTGTTCACTTTGCCATCCTTCTTATCCACCAAATATTTGGGGCAGTTCCGCCTCCAGTGACCAGTCCCTTTGCAGTAGAAGCACTTAGTCTCAGGCTTAGGTACAGACTTGGGCTTCTTCACTTGAGTAGCAACTTGCTTGCCGTTTTTTTTGAAGTTCTCCTTCTTCCCTTTGCCCTTTTCTTGAAACTAGTGGTCTCGTCAACCATCAACACTTGATGTTTTTCTTGATTTCTACCTTCGTCGATTTCAGCATCACGAAGAGCTCGGGGATTACTTTCATCATCCCTTGCATACTATAGTTCATCACGAAGTTCTACTAACTTGGTGATGGTGACTAGAGAATTCTGTCAATCACTATTTTATCTGGAAGATTAACTCCCACTTGATTCAAGCGATTGTAGTACCCAGACAATCTGAGCACATGCTCACTAGTTGAGCGATTCTCCTCCATCTTTTAGCTATAGAACTTGTTGGAGACTTCATATCTCTCAACTTGGGTATTTGCTTGAAATATTAACTTTAACTCCTGGAACATCTCATATGGTCCATGACGTTCAAAACGTCTTTGAAGTCCCGATTCTAAGCCGTTAAGCATGGTGCACTAAACTATCAAGTAGTCATCATATTGAGCTAGCCAAACGTTCATAACGTCTGCATCTGCTCCTGCAATAGGTCTGTCACCTAGCGGTGCATCAAGGACATAATTTTTCTGTGCAGCAATGAGGATAATCCTCAGATCACGGATCCAATCCGCATCTTTGCTACTAACATCTTTCAACATAAGTTTTCTCTAGGAACATATCAAAAAATAAACACAGGGAAGCAACAACACGAGCTATTGATCTATAACATAATTTGCAAAATACTATCAGGACTAAGTTCATGATAAATTTAAGTTCAATTAATCATATTACTTAAGAACTCCCACTTAGATAGACATCCCTCTCATCATCTAAGTGATTACGTGATCCAAATCAACTAAACCATGTCCGATCATCACGTGAGATGGATTAGTTTCAATGGTGAACAGCACTATGTTGATCATATCTACTATATGATTCACGCTCGACCTTTCGGTCTCTGTGTTCCGAGGCCATATCTGCATATGCTAGGCTCGTCAAGTTTAACCTGAGTATTCCGCGTGTGCAACTGTTTTGCACCCGTTGTATTTGAACGTAGAGCCTATCACACCCGATCATCACGTGGTGTCTTAGCACGAAGAACTTTCGCAACGGTGCATACTCAGGGAGAACACTTTATCTTGAAATTTTAGTGAGAGATCATCTTATAATGCTACCGTCAATCAAAGCAAGATAAGATGCATAAAGGATTAACATCACATGCAATCAATATAAGTGATATGATATGGCCATCATCATCTTGTGCTTGTGATCTCCATCTCCGAAGCACCGTGCTCGTGATCTCCATCTCCGAAGCACCGTCATGATCACCATCGTCAGCGGCTCGACACCTTGATCTCCATCGTAGTATCGTTGTCGTCTCGCCAACTTATTGCTTTTACGATTATCGCTACCGCTTAGTGATAAAGTAAAACTATTACATGGCGATTGCATCTTATACAATAAAGCGACAACCATATGGCTCCTGCCAGTTGCCGATAACTCGGTTACAAAACATGATCATCTCATACAACAAATTATATCACATCATGTCTTGACCATATCACATCACAACATGCCCTGCAAAAACAAGTTAGACGTCCTCTACTTTGTTGTTGCATGTTTTACGTGGCTGCTACGGGCTTAGCAAGAACCGTTCTTACCTACGCATCAAAACCACAACGATAGTTTGTCAAGTTGGTGCTGTTTTAACCTTCGCAAGGACCGGGCGTAGCCACACTCGGTTCAACTAAAGTGAGAGAGACAGACACCCGCTGGTCACCTTTAAGCAACGAGTGCTCCGAACGGTGAAACCAGTCTCGCCTAAGCGTACGCGTAATGTCGGTCCGGGCCACTTCATCTCACAATACCGCTGAACCAAAGTATGACATGCTGGTAAGCAGTATGACTTATATCGCCCACAACTCACTTGTGTTCTACTCGTGCATAGCATCAACGCATAAAACCAGGCTCGGATGCCACTGTTGGGGAACGTAGTAATTTCAAAAAAGTTCCTACGCATACGCAAGATCATGGTGATGCATAGCAACGAGAGGGGAGAGTGTTGTCCACGTACCCTCGTAGACCGACAGCGGAAGCGTTATCACAACGCGGTTGATGTAGTCGTACGTCTTCACGATCCGACCGATCAAGTACCGAACGCACGGCACCTCCGAGTTCTACACACGTTCAGCTCGATGACGTCCCTCGAACTCCGATCCAGCCGAGTGTTGAGGGAGAGTTTCGTCAGCAGGACGGCGTGGTGACGATGATGATGTTCTACCGACGCAGGGCTTCGCCTAAGCTCTGCTACGATATTATCAAGGTGTAATATGGTGGAGGGGGGCATCGCACACGGCTAAAAGATCAATAGATCAATTGTTGTGTCTATGGGGTGCCCCCCTGCCCCCGTATATAAAGGAGCAAGGGAGGAGGAGGCCGGCCCTAGGAGGGGGCGCACCAAGTGTGGAGTCCTACTAGGACTCCCTAGTCCTAGTAGGATTCCACCTCCCATATGGAATAGGAAAAGAGGAAGGGAAAAAGAGGAAGGGAAAAAGAGAAGGAAGGAAGGGGGCGCCCCCCTTCACTAGTCCAATTCGGACCAGACCAAGGGGAGGGGTGCGGCCACCCTTGAGGCCCTTTTTCTTCTTTTCCGTATGGCCCAATAAGGCCCAATACGTATTCCCTTAACTCTCCGGTACTCCGAAAAATACCCGAATCACTCGGAACCTTTCCGAAGTCCGAATATAGTCGTCCAATATATCGATCTTTACGTCTCGACCATTTCGAGACTCCTCGTCATGTCCCCGATCTCATCCGGGACTCCGAACTCCTTCGGTACATCAAAACTCAATAAAACTGTCATCGTAACGTTAAGCGTGCGGACCCTACGGGTTCGAGAACTATGTAGACATGACCGAGACACCTCTCCGGTCAATAACCAATAGCGGCACCTGGATGCCCATATTGGCTCCCACATATTCTACGAAGATCTTTATCGGTCAGACCGCATAACAACATACGTTGTTCCCTTTGTCATCGGTATGTTACTTGCCCGAGATTCGATCGTCGGTATCTCGATACCTAGTTCAATCTCGTTATTGGCAAGTCTCTTTACTCGTTCCGTAATACATCATCCCGCAACTAACTCATTAGTCACAATGCTTGCAATGCTTATAGTGATGTGCATTACCGAGTGGGCCCAGAGATACCTCTCCGACAATCGGAGTGACAAATTCTAATCTCGAAATACGCCAACCCAACAAGTACCTTTGGAGACACCTGTAGAGCACCTTTATAATCACCCATTTACGTTGTGACGTTTGGTAGCACACAAAGTGTTCCTCCGGTAAACGGGAGTTGCATAATCTCATAGTCATAGGAACATGTATAAGTCATGAAGAAAGCAATAGCAACATACTAAACGATCAGGTGCTAAGCTAACGGAATGGGTCAAGTCAATCACGTCATTCTCCTAATGAGGTGATCTCGTTAATCAAATGACAACTCATGTCTATGGCTAGGAAACATAACCATCTTTGATTAACGAGCTAGTCAAGTAGAGGCATACTAGTGACACTCTGTTTGTCTATGTATTCACACATGTATTATGTTTCCGGTTAATACAATTCTAGCATGAATAATAAAAATTTATCATGATATAAGGAAATATATAATACTTTATTATTGCCTCTAGCGCATATTTCCTTCAAATAGCCCCCCAAATCAACTCGCCAGTGCAAAAGAACCCCCGCCTCGCTTGCGTGGCTGGTCAAACAGTCAAACAGTACGCCACGTGGGACAAATACGGCGACGCAGCGTATGCGGTGACCTGCGCTGTTAACAAATGTAATGATAAGCACCGTAATTCGGGTATTCCGTAATCCAGTGACCAAAGTGAACTTTGTGATCAAATACAGTGACCGCGGGTGAATTTATCTCCAGGGGAGGGGACTCAATCCTCGCGAGTTCCTTGATCGAGGCGCATGTATCTGGCTCTCCTTGGTGTCAGCTTCTCTAAGATTGTGATCTGTCAAATCTTGGAGAAGCTAACACCATCGAAGTCATCAAATTACGACTATAAGTCATCAAGGAGATTACAATTCAGAGACGCCAACAACCACATTTGAGAGATCACAGTCTTGGAGAAGCTGCCACCAAGGAGAGGCAGTAGATAATCTCAAATCCGTCTGGAAAGAGGAGATGACTCAATACTCGTGAGTTCCCTGACCAAGGCACATCTATCTTAGCTTCATCGGGTGGAAAAGGCACTGGAGAACAAAATAACACAATGACATCATCACCTCCATAGGACATGGTCGGTCACTTTGACAAAGTAAAGATAAAATGAGGCATGTACTAAAACTCCACATGCCCACCTCCGATGCCAAACAACATCCTTGGAACGAGGAGGGAACGGGGAGGTCTTATTCGACGCCACTAATGGCACCATTGTCTCACTACCACCATCTAGACACCTAGTCTTTACCCTAAGTCCCTAAATAAAGCTGGGCGATCAGAGACTAGGCACACACCGCATACCGGGTTCACCCCACCTCACCGATGCGAGAAGGCACCTGGAAGCAAGGGAACTGGCGGTGGAAGCCCTAAGGATGAACTCTAGTTGCACCTGTTTTTTTCTCTCTGGTGGAGGCGCACCTGTTCGTGCATGGCGGCTATCCTTGCTTGGTCTTGCAGAACTCACAGGGGCACGCACCTGCCCCGATGCGTCGGCCGCCCGATTGCCTCGCAATTTGCAAAGTCGTTGGTTCTTGCACGAGTTCACGACAAGTTTTAGTTCTAGTTTCTGTAACTTCCGATTTTCTTGGTCACTTGTTCTAAAACATAAGATTTTTTTGTCGCAATTTCTGAAACTTATGATTTTGTTGGTCACTCGTACAAAGTTTCAGCAGTAGAAACCTAACGAAGTTTCAAAAACTCGGCAAAACATATTCAAAACGGATCTCATTTGAAGGCCCTCATCACCAGAAACACGAATATGCAAACCAAACTTAATTTATTTGTTTGGTTCAAAAGATATGAAAGAATGAAAATCGGAAGCTGAAAGAAAAAGGGGTTGCGTGCCCCGCCCCTGCGTGCTTCAAATCCCTCCCCTTGGTCCTGTCGTTGTTGCCACTGAAACAATATGATTTTCAAACAATTGCTTAGAGTGAAAAACTTTCTCCCTTTTTCTTTTGCAATCTCGACCGATTTCTCAACCTGACGCTGTGCTGTTTTTTTTTTGGATTTGCTATTTTACAGTCGACTGTTTTTCAATTCGTTTACATTCAAATCTCTGTCCGTTTGTTCTTGCGCAGAGATTCAAGCTGGGAGGTGTGGTTTTCGGCCCGGTTTTCTGTTTGTCGGGCGTGGTTTTTATTTCGTCCCAACCCGTTAAGGCCGCCCCGGTCCTTCACCGTCATGTTTTTCCCTTTTTTGATTTTTCTCTGTGTCTTTTTCCCATTTTCATTTGGGCAGCCGCGTGAAAAGAAGGCAGAGAGGAGGGTGAGAGAGGAAGAGGCGCTCGACGGCTTGAGCAGCGGAGGAGCGGAGGCGATTCCTGTGGTTCATGTCGATTCCGAGATCCTCTTCCGCTCGAGCTTGATTACTCTTCCCTTTCTCTTCGTTCCTCGGCTGCCCCGGTTGTTTTTTCTCGTCTCTCTCTCTTCGCTGTGTGATCTAGTTCTCTCCTCTGTTTCTGCTAGTGTAGCTTCGAGATCTATGTGTGTTCTGGTGTTGGATTGATGGATGGTGTATGTTGCTGCCCGTGTTTGGTGTAGGTTTCGTTGCTCTTGTAGATTTCCCCATGGCTCCCAATGTGTTTGTGTAAGATCTATGTAATCGATGTGATTCCTCTATTTAGGCCTTTAGCTATTTCTTGTTTGAATCCCCTCTGGTGTAGGCGCTGGTAGGTGTTTCGCTTCATGTAGTCGTTGGTAGGTGTCTAGATTTATGGATTTTGTTGGGGGTTTTCTTGTGGTTAGGGTTGGTGATTTTGCTCTGGTAGGGGGCTCTGTATTGCTTCGTGTGGCTCGCCCTTGGGATTATCCCTTGTATCCTCTTGATTTTTCGTTCTAGATGTATGTAATTTGGGGTAGGTTAGATGTAGGTGTTTGTTTCCCTGGTTTAGGATTTGCTCAGTGTATCATAATTTTAGAGATTAGTACTACTATATTTTCTTTGCCAGTATGATTCTTCAGTGGATGTCCCTGATTGTGTTTTTTCGGTAATCCCCTATGTTCTAGCCCTGCTATTGCCCTTATGTTGTCAGTCTTAGACCCCTCCAGTGCATTTTTTCAATTTCCTTTGTATTATAGTGCAAGCTTAGATATTAATGTGTACTTTCAGTAGTATTTTCGTTGGTAAATCCTATGCACTTAGTCATTGGCAGCATTTTTCATGTGCTTACACCGTAGTTCATGTTCTTGCCCTGAATTTTTGTGTAGGGTTTTCATTACACTGTAATATTCATCTGATTTTGCAGTGTAATTCCGATGCTTAGTCAGTGTATTTTTTAGATATATTACAATGTCATTTACCCCCGAATTACACTGTAATTCCCATGAATTTCCTCTTTATTTTCATATTTCTTAGGCTACTTCTTTTACACTGTAATATTCATCTGGTTTGCAGTGTAATTCCCATGCTTAGTCACTGTATTTTTTAGTTATATTACAATGTAATTTACCCCAGAATTCCACTGTAATTCCCATGAATTTCATGTAGGTTTTCATTTCTTAGGCTTCTTCATCACACTAAGTGTAATTTTCAGAACTATGGTCCGTCTAGGCTTGATGTGTATTGCATCCATTTTTAGAACTTTTTTTGGTCTGCTGCTTAACTTGCAATTTCATAGCAAGTGTAATTTCAGGGGCAATCAATACTGTAAATTCAGGTCAATTACAATGGAAATCAGTGTAATAATTTGAGGAGTTTTACAGTGTAAATTTAGGGAAATTACTACTGTAATTCATGTACAATATTCAGTGTAATTTGCAGGGCAATTACTGTGTAAATCAGAGGGAAATTACACTGTAATTCACTAATTCTTGTGCAACTCACTGTAAGTCACAGGGCAGTTACAATATAATTTTCATGGCTAATTTGTTTGGTTTGTCTTTGTTGGGTAACATCTCTTTTCTAGATAGTTTTAGGGGTTTGTCAACGTCAGGTGATACTGTCAAAACTACAAATCTACGGATTTATAATGTAATTCAACTGCATATTTACACTGTAACTCCACCGTAGAACTGTAAATATACTAGTGTAATTCAACCGATTCACTACTGTAAATTACAAATGAGGTTCACATACCTGTACTAATTTATAGTGGTATAATCTACTGTTCTTACAGTGGTTATATGCAGCAGTTTTTTTCATAATTGTCAAGGTGTACTCATGTTAATTACAGTGCTATTTTTGTTCTACTGTTGATCTACTTTGTTTTCATGTAC
>NC_057814.1:619533869-619539760 GCF_018294505.1 Triticum aestivum
TCTTTGTTCTGGTGGTTTGGCAGCGGGTCTAGTCGAGTGCAACCCGTTTGGCCGCTGTAATATTTACACAGTATTTTCTTAAAAGTCCTAGTAGTAATGCCACTGTAATATTTACACAGTATCAGTGAAGTTCTGTGTAAATACAATCACCGATTATCTATAAGTTCCTGTCATAATGTCACTGTAATGTGCAAACAGTATGTATGTAAGTACTGTGTAAATACACTGTAATTTTTAAGAAGTTTCAGTGCTAATTTTGACTTAAGTTGTGTGTATCTAGATTGTAGCTCTTAGGATACACTGCAAGTAGACTCTAAGTAGACTATAATGACAGTGTAATTATCACTGTAATTTTCTCTCTCTCAAATGACAGTGTAAGTTCCGTGTGAATCCACTGTGATCATTGTTTTCATACTTTCTGTAAGTTCCAGTCATAATGTCACTGTAATAATCACACGGTACGAGTGTAAGTTCTGTGTAAATGCACTGTAATTCTAGAAGTTCCAGTGCTAATTTGACTTGCAAATTTTGTCTATTAAGACTTCAACTCTAAGTAGACTGCAAGTTACCAGCAGATTGTAATGGCGGTCTAATTATCACTGCAATTTTCTCCCAAATGACTGTAAGTGGACTGTATGTTGACGCCACTGATGCCAGACCTACAAACAATAGGTTGATGGATCTGTAGGGCTTTTTTAGGCTCACATTTGTTTGAAACCGGGTCCAGTTCCAACCCGGTTAGGATTGGCCTTTTAGCATTGACATGCACATAGCGGAGATACACAAAAAGGAGACGCACAAATACGTACAAGTGTCGTCCTATTATTGGTTGGAAAACTTGACTGATGCCCAAATGATTTTCAGTCAAACGTCAAATAGACACTCCCTTTTTTTTGCCCTTCTAAACGTTGAGAAATCAACCTCAGATGAAAAAAAAGAAAATTACTAGTTTAACACCATGTTTGTTCAATTTTGCACTCTAATATAACTTTGTACTATACTAGCGACAAGTAATATGAAAAAGAGGGAGTGTATCATCGTAATTTACATCTTAGTTTGTGATGCATTATGCATCTTCATTTTAAGTTTTTGGTGTACTGGCCACAACCCAACAATTTTATTTTTCTTTCAAGCAATTACATATTTTGTCTCCTTTTCTCTCTCTTCCATCACCCACAAGTCTAAAAAATTATGTTTGGCCAGTAAGAAAATAGAAGAGTACACGTATCACACTAGTCCACTGTGTCGTCAGGTGCTAACCAAATTGGCGTCAGGAATATATGTCGTCATTATGTGGCCATTGCCAGCCACAGCCATAGCTCAGTCGGAGCGCAGAGCAGGCGATGTTGTCATCTTGGCAACACCATGATCACCATGTGTTGTTATACCAGCGAAGCCTATTACATGTCGCTTTATCATCCCTCCAGGATGGACGAATGCAAAATTAATCCATGGTGACAGGCATGTGCGACCTCCCAGCGGACTGCCTGGCGCTGGTCGCCTCCCTGACATCCCCCGGGGATGCGTGCAGGTTGGCGGCCACCGCCGTCGCGCTCCGGGCGGCTGCCGACTCCGACCAGGTCTGGGGGAGCTTCCTCCCGGCAGACTGCGCGGACATCCTCGCGCGGTGCAGCACCCCCGGTGATGGGCGCTGCCTCGAAGGCGAAACGAACAAGGAGCTCTTCTCCCGACTCTGCGACTGCCCCGTCCTCCTCGACGGCGGCAAGCTGGTAATTGCTATTGTTACATAATTATTAGCATTCGAAAGTGCATGTGCATATCAAGAGATCTCTTCTGACATTGGCACCAATCGTCCGAGCAAGAAGAGCTTCTCGCTGGAGAGGCATAGCGGCGCCAAGAAGTACATGATAGCTCTGTGGCACGGATTTGGTGGCTACCAGTACTACGGATTGGAGGACTCGTCCAGTCACACTTTCACCTTCACTCCAGGTTTTGCTTTCGTCCTCCCACCTGGCATAATTTTACGGTTAAAAATCCAGTCATTTCTATAAGCCTTGTAATCATTCTCTTCCCCACCTAACATGAAATCAGGTGATTGAGGTCTAGAAAAGTTTCTCCGAACTTAATGTTCGCAAACGGACATTATAATTTAGCTTCTTCGCCGACGAGTCTACCTTTACCTTCTCTTTCGTTTAGATTTGAGATACGGTCTAGGGAACAATTTAGGCTGCGTTTAGCGTTGTGGTGAGTTAAGATTTATGTGAATTTTGTTTGCCGAACTTATATTTGCTTATTGTAGTGCTTATTTGACTTCCTTTTGCCTACCTGTGTGGCTAATTCTACAAAACATATTATTTATAAACACAACACAGTTCAACTGAACCCCTTTGGGTTCTTGGTGTCAGTGTGCAGCTGCGCTCTAGGGAGGTGAGCTTCGAGCCAGGGCGAGGAGTAGGGGGCTCCTTTCGGCGATGGAACTGGATGGGGATGACATAGCTTCCATACACGGCTGGCCTCCCTCGGGAGGTGGCCTCCTTCGCGGCGTCGGTTCTTCAATCATGTTTTAGGGCTCCAATGTCTAGTTGTCTTTGCTTTTTGGGCATTGTTGCTGCTCCTGAGATCCCTTATATAATGCCGGAGTTTCTCTTTTTTTTTTCTGTGTCTTTCAGTGTTGTGTTGAACTGAATCGTTGCTGGTAAGGGCTTCATTTTTTAAAGCCGGGCGCCATCCTCTTTTCTAGAAACTGAGCCTTACACTTTCGTCATGTAGATTCCACGAGGTGGCGCCTCACTCGTACCTGTTGTGGGTGACATGGACGTCATCATGAACACCAAGAACCTCTCGGGCGTCGATAGAGGCTATGTTGCCTTTCTCATATACAGGGTGCATTGGTTATACATTTGTACAGACACATCTCAGAACCAAAACCAAGAAGCTGTAGGAGTCCTGCTTCGTCATTTGCAACATGATTGCAACCATCTCATGCCTCATAAGCACTTGTGATCTCTGTTATGGGACTGGGTTGGGAACTCGATGGATGATCATTGGAGAAGAATCAAAGTTTGAAGCAGCAGTTGAGGCCTGATGGAGCGAGCATGAGGAGCGATGGATGATGAGCAAGAGATTAACATAGAGCTGGACGAGCATTGTCTGGAGAGGAAGGGAAAAAAATGTTTCCATTGTGTTTAGAGGGTTCACAAGGTCATGTAGATGCCAGATTACCATAGAAGGGATCGAGATTTTTTTTCTCGAAAAAGAGAACATATTAATATCGCGAAGATACCAATTACACCCGGCAAGGGATCGAAATAAGGCCGAGAGGAATGGAAAGTTGAAATCATGTCTAAATGTATTAGATAGACACAAATTCACCGTATGGTTAGGTCTGTTTACAGGGATATTGCAATTTGCAACTATGGCGTTGTGTTAATTTTGTGCTACTTTCCTAGTTAATTAATTTATCTAGAAATGAAACACGAGGTCTGCTTAGAGGTTTTGCATGAATATTAATTTCCGGAAAGTATTTTGCATGAATATTAAAGCGCATCAATGGCTCTGATTAGAGGTTTTAAATGACCAGCTTAGTGAGAGCAAACGGTAGTTTCGTCCTTTTGTCCCTATCAATATTTAGTTCCAAAAAGGTGGCCCCTTCAGTTTCCAGCGAAGCCACGATCTCTCCTCGACCCCTCCTGTTCCTCGCCGGCAGCCCGGGGTGCTCCCACAACCCCCTCCCTCTGCTCGCGCCTCCCATCCTCTTCCTTCCGCTCGCGCCTCCTTCGTACTCCCTGGAGCCGCAGACCTCAGCCGCCGACGCAACCGTAACCAAGTTTCCTCACCGCGATCCCCTCCACGTCTCTTCCTTGCCGGCAGCCCCGGATCCTCCTGCAGCCCCTTCCGTGGTCTCCACCTCGCACGCCTCCGGCCGGTCTCTCCTCGCGGGCAGCCCGGGGTCCTCCTGCAGCCTCCTCATCTGACGCTGCCGGACGTTCTCTTCCTCGGAGGCCGCCGCCGGTGCGCCTCCGACTTTCGAGCTGCTGGCCCCGTCGCCGGTCTTCCATGGACTCTGACAGGTGCGTTTCTTCTCTCATTTAGAATTTCTGCATTTGGTTAGAGCTTGGAGCGATACTCTGTAATAGAGAAACAGAGTGTTTTCCTCTCTTGTAGGATAAACAACCCTGTAGTGAAAGTAGATGTAGCTAGTAGTACTTGATAAGAATTCGTCCACCAGAATAAAACACAACATTAGTTGTTTCCATCAGTAGTTTTGTATGGCTATTACTGTATTTTTTTTTCCATGAGCAATTTTGTATGGCTCACAAAATCAGCGAGTGGTTAAGACTTGAAATTAAATAGCCTAGATTGATGCTCGACCACCAGAAGGTGTGTGGTACTGGGTTTACAAGAGCTTGAATAAGTTGCACATCAGGCTCTCTTGATAGGAATTCCAGTGAAAAGTTGTTAACAATTTGCACCCTGAAGGCTTAATCTTTCCTCTGTTTACAAGCTCTTTGCAAATCATGAAATAACTCTTGGTAGGGACGGTTTCAACTTTACAATTACATGAAGTGCAAAATTTGACAATTATAAAAGCTGATGGAAACAACTAATGGAAACAAAATTTCATGTTGGGAAATGAACGAACATTCGAAACCTTGATGTCATTGCACAGCAGATTTGAGTGTACCCTTTCTATGAGCTATACATCCTTTGCATTATGTAGTTCTTTGTTGTCTTTTTCATATTTTCATTTTTGCTGCTATTAGTGAAGATGTGATGGATGATTTGCATGGTGATTTATTTGGATACAATACGTCTGACGGCCACTACATGGAGGTTAGATTGTTATGTTATAATTGGTTTACTTATGTTGAAGTTTATGTGTGATAGGGATAGAAATCATTATGAACCACTAGTAGAAAAAGGACCTTTAGTCGGGACTAAAGGCCCTCCACGTGGCCGCTGCCTGGAGGTCCACCTTTAGAGGTTGGTAACACGAACCGGTACTAAAGGAAATTTTTTGAATTTTTTTTATTTTCAAATTTCTAAATTATTTTAACCTCTAATCTCTAATCACCCCTCATCACTGCTCAATTTAACCTCTAATCTCTAATCACCCCTCATCATTCCAAATCATCTAACTTCCCGGACGGTCACCCATCCTCTCACTACTCCAGCCTGAGCACGCTTAACTTCCGGGTTCTATTCTCCCTCGTTTCCAAGTCTGCACTTGTTGTTTTCCTGACAATAGTAAAATGTCAATCCTATTAACCCTCAGGAATTTAGTTTGAGCATGAAGTCACACATTTCACTGTTTGAGTTTGAAACTATTGTTCTAAAAAACAATAATTATTTAGTAAACACTAGTATTTCTTGAATAAGTAGTTTGACCATAGTTTGACCACAGTTTGACCAGATTTGACCAAAATTGAAAAAACTGAAATAATTATTTCGTAACACTAATATTTCTTGAATAATTAGTTTGACCATTGTTTGACCACAATTTCACCAGATTTGACCAAAATTCAAAAAAACTGAAATAATTATTTAGTAACACTAATATTCTTGAATAATTATTTAGTAACACTAATACTTCTTGAATAAGTAGTTTGACCATAGTTTGGCTAGATTTAACAAAAATTAAAAAAACTGAAATTTGAGCATAACTTTTTTCCCTTTTAGAATTTGAGGACTCTAAAAGTTTGCAAACAGGCCGTAGGCGGTCAAAATCGGATGCGGATTTTCGTGCTGAACATTTTGATATATTATACGTTTGCCGTTTTACATTTTGCCTACACTTTTTGCAAAACATGTCCAAATTTAAGTTTTTAAATTTTCCTAACTAGTACATGTAGTAACATAACTACATCTGGAAAGGTTTTAATTTTTGAAGTTTTTATCATTTTCTTTTGCTTTTTACAAAACTGAAAAGG